>NC_091133.1:65350705-65650705 GCF_040183065.1 Periplaneta americana | reverse complement strand
TGCTCGTAGGTTGAAATGATGTAGGCGCACACCAGAAGTTGTTGGTAAGAACTATGAGAACGTTTATTATTATTATTAAGTGTTCGTTTCAGATTAGCAGAAATGCGCGTCCAAATGTATGATATCTCGCTCTCACTTCCCGCAAGTTGGTAGACTAATTTCTGAGTTCACGTAATTATATATTTTGTACTATAAAACACCAGTAATATAACGGACAGTTGATAACGTGATGAGAGGAAAGAATTCAGACTTATAATAATAATGCAACACTCGACTTCTTACTACACCCACTAAAAAATTCTAAGTCCGTAAATTGTTATACTTCCGAGTTAGGTTTGCCGAGAATATGTGGAGTGCAACTTCTCCGTACGCGTTCTATATGCCTTCTGTCCATCTGCCAAATCTATCCCCTACTTTCAACCACCAAACATAGAATTTCGCCCTCCTATCTATATATCACGTGTCTCTATTAAGAATCCTGGTTGGCCATGATTACACTTACGTCACTTAAGACGCGTTCTTCAAAAATTGTTCGTTAACTAGAACATCCCCCTTACTTCCGGGGTTCTGACAATTCTCTGACATATACCAGATCATCTCTTTTGGAACCTGGCTTGGTGTCATCTTACTGACCACCCGCAGGCAAAGTCCATACATTCCCTCATCAGTCAACTCCACGCCTGGACACATGTTTCCTGTCCGCCTAGCTTCCTTTCGGCCTTCCTGTCCACCTGTTACTTCCGTCTCAGATTTTGAAACTAACTTACACGTCCGCGCATCCTATCCATATAAGAATATTAACACGAAATACTAATCTAATGAAAATCTCCTCATCCTATACGAGGAACCGTCTCAGATCTGAAGTATAGTACAATATTCTTCAATGTTTCACACTCTTATTCCATTATATTCATCAGTAAAAGTAGGCCTATGCATATAATTATTGTAACATACCGTAACGTCAATACAGATAAGTTGTCTGTCAAATATTTTTAGCACTAAAATGTAACAATTACTGTATACTTACTTCGAAAGCATGTTCTACGATACCTTGGCGTTGTGTTATTGGTCACCATTTTCATATACAAATAGTTGAAACACGCATTGCAATGATTGAATCAATCTTCTTGTACTTCCTGTAAGTCTCAAGAGATGTCAGGAGCTTGATAAGCACCAGAAAAGAAGTGATCGATAAAGATTCCACCTAGTGGCAAATTTGAAATTAAATGTATGTATGAAGTATAGCATACTATACTCCAGGATCCAGGAAGATAAATTGGATAGAATCTCTAAATATTTGGAATAAAAGACAAAGTTGAAAAATACCTGTAAAAATGGAAAAATCAGCCAAAATAAAATGAAAGAGGTAAAATATCCGAAAGAAATTCGGAATTAATCTAAACCAACTGGAAGACGTTAGGTAAGCGGCCTATGATGAGATTGACTACAGTTGGAACAGCATCAATAACCTACTGTAGAAGAATATTTAGATTATTACTGCGTTTCCTTCCCTACCTATCTCCTAATCATGCAGGCTTCATTCAGTGTTCTACCAAAGGGAAGGTCTTTCACTGCAAATCCAGCTTTCTCCAATCTTTCCTAGTTTGTCTTCCTCTTTGTTTCCTCATATGATCCATATACCTTAATGTCGTCTATCATCTGATATCTTCTTCTGCCCCCAACTATCCTCCCGTTCACCATTGCTTTCAGTACACCCTTTAGTAGGCGGTGTCTCCTCGGTCAGTGACCCAACCAATTCTTTGTCCTCTTCCTCATCAGTTTTAGCATCATTCTTTCTTCACCCAGTCTTTCCAACACAACTTCCTTTCTTATTCTGTCTATCCACTTCACACGTTCCATTCTTCTCCACATTTCAAATGCTTCTAGTCTATTGTGACGGTGTCGTGTATAGTTCCTGGGTAGCTCAGTCGGTGGAGTATTTGTGCGCTAAGCGAAGGGTTCCGAAATTGATTCCCGGCCCCGGAACAATTTTTCCCTTGATATTATTCAAGTCTGCTTTACAGGGAGCTATTACCTGAAAGTCAGATTTACAGGACAAAATATTGTTATGGACATAGAATTACTGTGAACTAAAATCTCAACAGGACGAAAATTTATGGTTGTGAAAGTTAAAATACTGTGGCGAAAATTTTAATTTTGACATTATTACAGTATGGGATATTCTTATTTTTTAAAGAAAGACAATCTTATCACCAGATTCATCCTGCCTCCTTCAATTACCCGAAACCTTTTATCTCACAAGTAACTCTTTTACATTCACATGTAATTAATCGATTCTTTGGTGAGAGAATTACAATTTACTCTCTTGATTAAAGTCAAGTCGGGAAAGTAGCATGTTCATAAAACGTAACTTTTTATGTACCCTGTTTTCGGTACTGTAAATATGGATTAAAGTGAATTATTGACCATTCGTTGAGTTATGAAAATGGAACGGCTATACTAAGCTAAAACGTGACCTAACTCTTCATTCACCATGAATTCCATAACGACTTTGCAGGAATGAAATTTGAAGCCAACATAAAAATATTATCGGCATCGAGGTTAACAAAATCAAATACATTCCGTGGCCTACATATCTTTAAATATATAAACGTAATCCCAAATAGTTGTTATAAATTTAATGAACGCAAGCGATCAAGTATTTAAGACATGACTTAGTGATGTAAATTCATATCCGGGATTGCACTTATGCAACGCCATGCCTAATTGAAAATTGATTTCTACGCAATAGGACAGGGACTTTGCCTAGAACACGACACGGAAATACGTTGCTTTATTATAGAAATTATATCAGTAAAGATGTTGAAAGAAACATATTACGATTCGGTAATTTAACGGAAATGAGTGTTTCTGCATCCCTGACAAAGATTTTAGCATGCCTATAAATAACTAGGCAAGCCTTCTTGATTAATTGACGAATTTTTTTTATATACTTTAGTATCTTTTAGTGGAATCAGATATGACTTTTTTACTTGGTTATTTAACGACGCTGTATCAACTACGAGGTTATTTAGCGTCGATGGAAATGGTGATAGTGATATGATATTTGGCGAAATGAGGCCGAGGATTCGCCACAGATTACCTGACATTTGCCTTACGGTTGGGGAAAACCTGGGAAGAAACCCAACCAGGTAATCAGCCCAAGCGGGAATCTAACCTGCGCCCGAGCGCAATTCCGGATCGGCAGGCAAGCGCCTTAACCGACCGAGCTATCAGACGCAATTTTGTTGTTTGGTTAACTGACCAAAGACAGGTCTCAACCTTATAAGTGATACCAACGTGAAACTACTTATGAGGCAATTAGGCCAGGAGATAATGATGTAGGGTGGCCAGTTACTTAGTCCCTCCATTACAGAAATTGCCGATTAGTTACATATTACACTAATCAGACTTCAGATGTATAATTTTGCACTGGACATTTTTGCATGTGGATATCTTTTCCTGTGGATGTTTTGGACTGACGTTTAACCTGGGAGCAAGGCTAGCCCTTGAGTACTTACTCGATTGGCATTCCGAACATGTGTTCTTATTTCCTAATACATTGTACTGCATTCTTATAAGTATTAGGCTGCATATCATGGGATCATCATCCCTTTAGTCGTCTGCAATATGAAATGAATAGATAAACAATTTTATTGATGTTAAAAATTATTATTAATTAAACATAAAATTTAACATATATTTTTTGAAGTTAGAACTTTTTGTTCTGAATTAGTTAGCCTACATTTATTTCTTTATAGTAGGCCTATGGCAGAAATTTCTTCGTTACTTGATATTTCCTGAAACCCTTAATTTCATTTAACAAATAATTTTGAAAATATATTCCAAACCATAATTTAGTTCTTATTTTGCTTGTTGCGGTTAAATTATTAAGAGAAACATTGTCGTCATGTTTTCATAAATTGTAAACGAAGAAGGAAATAACTGCAACTATAAAAAATCAACAAAAACGATAATTTTGCAGTTGTAGACGACCGTGATTGATTGAAATTCAACTGCTTCTTACATTCTAATGCTCAATAGATACGTGAGTGAAATAGCCTTGAATTAATTATAATTATGGATTAGTTAAAATCTAAAATTTATCTTTGAAGTCAGATATATATTTTTCTTTAACTACTTGCAATATTTTTCGTGTGTGCAATGCAAGAGATTAACATTTGTCTTCTTATTTTTATACACAGTGAATAATATTATTTCCACAATTCTTGTAAATAACCATACAAGAAAATAAACTATAGGGGAATTTTATTACATGCAAGTGAAAGTGTACGTTTCAGTTACTTTTCAACATCATTTCCGTTTACATTCAGACATTTGTAGTACAGCTTCACAAACTTCGAAATTCCCTCTGAGGAAAAATCAGCCGCCTGTGATTGTAGCCACCCATTGACGATCTCCTTGAGCTCATCCGTTTGAAACTACTGAGACCAAACCATGTCTTCAAGTTTGGCAACATATAGTAGTCGCTCTGAGCCAAGTCAGGAATGTAAGGTGGGTGATGAAACACCTCCCACTGGAACTGTCGCAGAAGGATTTGAGTGCGTGCAGTAGCATGTAGCCGAGCATTGTCGTGGAAAAAAACCACCCCAGAACTCAACATGCCACGTCGTTTTTTTCTGAATTACTCTCCTCAGATTGGTTAATGTCTGACTATACACGCCAAGTTTATTGTTATGCCTCGTTTCATGAAATCGACCAACAATACATCTTCTTTGTCCTAAAAGACAGTTGCCATGAGCTTCTTGATCGAAAATATTTGGGGAAATTTTTGTGGTTTCGTAGTGGAGTTGGTGTGACCCCACGCCGCTGACTGTCGTTTTCTTTCGACGCTCACGCACCGAACCCACGTCTCACATCCCGCAACAATCTGGTCGAAAAACCCTTACTTTCACTCTCGTACCGCTGAAGAAATGTCAGTGCAGCTTCCATCCTCGTGTTTCTTTTCGGGGAGGGGGGGGCTTCAGACAACGTTCGATACCTACCGAGGACAGAACTTGCGATAGCCTAACATTTTTGTCACCACTTCGTACAGAACAGTCCTACTGATTTGCGTAAAATGTTCGGAGAGTTCCTAAATTGTGAAACTACGAGTTTGTTTGACATTATCTACTTTGGAACAAATTCATCGTTCACAACAGACGTTTGACCACTTCGTTCTTAATCATGGATGTTAGTGCGTCCACCACACCAACGTCGAATAATACTCTCACTCATAATATTCCCGTACCACTGCAGTAATCTCATGATGAATTTCAGCTGCCCTCAGGCTAATTGTTACGTCTACAGAAACCGTATTAAGGCTGGTTCACAATAAACCGGGAACGAGAACGGAAAAATTGTTAAAGTGTACATATTTAAATGTGAGCATTCACAATTAACGAGAAGCTAGTCGGAGCCCTGGAACGGGACAGTGATGTTGTCCACGTTTCAACTTTACCGTTCTAGTTTCCGATCACAGCCTACTAGATTTATTCTGTTGCAATGATAAAGCTATTTGATCGTCGTATATTTTGTAGCAAGGAGGCCATGACATAATTTCTTCTCCATGCATCATTTCTAAGTAACTCGGAAATTCAGAAGAATCACTTTCAGTATAAGCTACGTGTATACGTGACCAGATTACCGCGTGAATTGTACTCTTAAATATTCTGCGCCATAAATTCTGAAGTTGGTTAACCTGTGTTTATGTTGGCTGGTTTGTTCTCATGAGAGAACGTCATTGGTCAATTATACATATATAACATCAGAATGTGTAATATCAACTTTACTTATCGTTATTAACATACATATCCATATGCATAACCGTTTCCTTCCTCAGTTTATTGTGAATCAAAAATCTTCACTTTCACGTCCTCCGTTTCTAGTTCTCATTCTGATTCTCGTTCCGGGTTTATTGTGAATCAGTTTTACAGCACGTACCTCAAACTTGGCGGGAGCTTCAATTACTGGACACATTTTAAACGCCTGTCTTGGTGAGAGAAAAGGTCGAATGCGACAATGACATTGTAGGGAGCGTATTGAATCAAGCTACATAGCGAAACAAAGATGACGCTGCTACCGCCACTCATGCGCGTGACAGACGAGACTGGAACTAATTTTCCGAATTACCCTCGTACAACTGAATTGTTTTAAAACGCATGCATTTTAAAATAAGAAAGCACATATCATTTCTATGACACATGGTTTCTTCCGAGGTTTTCCCCAGCCGTGGGACTGAAGCCGGCATCACTTCATTTCACCCCTTTGATTTGATTGCCTGGTAGGGTTTTTCCGAGGTTTTCCCCAACCAAAAGGCAAATGCCGGGTAATCTTTTGGCGAGTCCTCGGACCTACCTCATCTCACTACATCTGGCCAAAATATTCTAAAAAATTGCACAAAATTGCAAAAATTATAGAAAATTACTAAATTATAAAACTAAAAATTGTAAAATATTGTAAAAATTTGTAAAAATTGTAATTGTAATATTGTAAAATTTTGACTTGTTCCACATCTTAAAGCTTCATTGCTCATGTAAGATCTATGGAATATAATAAATGAATGAATGAATGAATGAACTCCTTTTGTACTTCAGACTACGTTAATTTTGTGCAATTTTATGCAGAACACTTTTCGAGCTTCCATGTAAAAAGATCTCTTTATGACAATTATTTAATGTTAAATATCACAAAATCCATATTATTAATTCCTTTATTCGAGAAAATGAACGGTCAAACAAGAACAGATGAAAAAAACATAACGTACAGATGTATAAGAACGGGGATTGCCTACCTTGAAATACAAATTGGGTAAGTTATAATTAACACGGCCAAAGCTGGACAACAACCATGAATTGCATATCCAAATAAAATATATTTGGTACATAATTTGCACATGTATCGGTTTGTGATAAATACTTTGAATCACAGTGTATAAAAATACAAAGTGATTGACATTTTGTGAGAAAACATAAGAAGTAAGTTCCTTGAACTTTAAATGCTGTACGATATCAGTATCTAATTTCTGATATTGAACTAATGGATACGAAATCGCTCTACAGAATATACTCTTAAGTATAAAATTCTTCCCTTGTAAGTTTCTTATGAATTCAACTTACAATACCAAGAATTCTTACGGCTTTAAAAACGCCCAAATAAAGACTCCACAGTGAAACGTCATAGCTGCCTAATGGTGCCCAACCACTCAAACGGCGATCCATTTCCTTCCTCAACAAAAGTCTACAGCACGAGGGGAATTTCTCACACTGATCAACAAAACCTCCAATGTTCCATGTGGCCACATATCGCAGAGGGACTTATATCTTGCGTTGTAGTCGTACTCGATATTGTCAGGTCTGGTTTCTACGGCAGTTGCCTTCGAATTGTAATGAGTTCCTTGTCTTCTGTGTTAATTAAATATTTCGTTCCATTCTATGTTGCATTGTACTAGTTTATGTTGATCAAATCAGCCTAGAAAATTGAAATTTACGATACTGTTTTCTTTATCGGGCTCTAATACCCAAAGATTTGAAATTCCAATAGCAGTAATAAAACATCCTCAATAACAATCTCTATGTTATATTCTGCTTGCGATGCACAGAATATTTGCATGTCCCTTTTTGTACTTTTCACGTGGTTTCTTTGGCATTAATTTTCCCAGAGCTTATTAGGTCTATATTTATTAATAATATCTTGTGAAGATTAGATTGCACATCTATTTCCATTTACAAATCTTTCAGATTCGATAAAGAATTTCAATATCACAATGTTTACGAAACGCGCATAGTCCTATAACTCTTCTCCTTTTCCTGGAATCGCAGGCAGTTGCTAGATTTGTAGCCAGATTCGCTGTCAATTTTGCTGTGTCAGAAGCTAAACTTGGTTCGTTCGTTAAAATATTCAATAATTACAGGAGTGGTGGCGATGAAAGTTTATCCAAGTGAAAGTTTGCAAACATTCTCTTAGGTACTTTATATAGCACGTCACGTCTTGTTCTTTTACCCTTCCACAGACTTATCTTGTCGTTACCAGTATGAGGCGGATCAGATCGAAATTTTTCTTACAATAGGGTGGCTGCCACGTGCTACTTAAACTATTCTGTCAGATATCACACGGGATGGACAAGGTATAGCCTATCTGAATTGCATAACCATAATCGGTTATTCCATGTTTTAAATTAAAATATTATTGTTATTATTATTATTATTATTATTATTATTATTATTATTATTATTATTATTATGAAAAAATATACCTATAGTATTTCGTTATTGAAATAAAATATGACATCGTAGTAAAATGCCGGATTCTGTGATATTCTATTGGACGAACATCCATTTTTCAGTTAGGTGGTATGCGTGGAAGGCCTATATAGGCCTACAAACAGATTTTCAGTCAGAAGATGTGAATCGATTATTACAGACGCAGATGCCGCGAACTGGGTATTACGAACGTAAACAGGCTTTCTTTAATAAGATTTGGGTTGTGTAGTTCACATACAAACAGGCCTTCTTGGCTTGGCTTTTATCTGGGCTGTACTCGGGACGGGTTCGTACACTTAGTCACTGTTCGGTCCATTTTGCGCCATTATGTACGATGATTGTGCAAGTCCGACAGGTGGCCTGGGTGACATTAGTGAATTCGATGCTGACAGATGAGGCATCCTGCCTCAACCTGTCATAGAGCCAAGTCCCGTCCGCATACGACTAGCCTGATGAGCCACAGGGGCTCGGATCTCCAAGGACTTTCTATATCAGCATCGGAAACCCGTCCTACCCCAAGACTTCAACCCAGCCTATCTCTACTATTACGGATGATAGATGAAATGGGGGAAGGTGGAAAGTGTTGATGGAATGAGAGAGGGAAACGGGAGTACCCCAAGAAAACCCTCTACAACATCTGCACAAATGCCATCACGACCTGGCCGGGGATCGAACCCGGGCCCGCTTTGACGAAAGGATAGCGAGCTAGCACTGTAGCCACAGACGTGGCTCAAACAGGCCTTAAGTCAGAAGACGTGAATTCTACGGTAAGGTCCGAAAGTCTTATCGCCCCCCCCCCTCTTATTTGTATGTTGATGTGAATCCATTTTGAATATATTATAGCAGATGTGTGACAATAATTGATTCTTTACGTTCCAGCTTGTTTAGTGATCCAGAACATCAGTATGGGCACCATCATTGTCGCGGCAAAAAACGATGCTGTGCCATGTCCTATGTGAATTTTTTTTTTTTCCAGCAAAGGCGATGCGGTTTCTGTGTGGGGAATAATTAAGCAGTATGTCTCGAAACATCGATACTAGACAATTCAATATTTGAAGAAAGCTGTTAGGGAGGCATTCGGGGAAATCACACCGCCTTTGCTGAAGAAAATTTTACACAGGACATGGGGCCGCATCATTTTGTGCCGCGACAATGATGGTGCCCATACTGATGTTCTGGATCACTAAACAAACTGGAACGTAAAATATCAACCATTGTCACATATCTGCTATGACATGTTCGACATACAAAGACAAGACTTTCGGCCTTCCTGTACATTGCACATGTAAATATGGATTCAGTCAGAAGCCATGAATTATGTATTGCATACATAAACAGATCTTCAGTGTTAAGAGGTGAATTGTGTATTACACAAAAAGAATAAGCCTTCACTCTAAAGATGTGAATTGTATATTAAACACGTAAACAAGCCTTCATTCAGAACTCGTATAAGTAAACATTTTTAGTAATAAGAAATGAATTGTGTAGGCCTAATACGAATTGTGATTATACAGTATAAGCAAACAGACCTTCATGTAAAAGACGTGAATTAAGTATCACACGTGACTGAACGCTAGCACGTTGGTCTTCTATTTCGATCGCCATTCATTACGTTATAGAATTTGTGGCACACAAAAATGCGTTGCAGGGATTATCACAGGGTACTTTCGTTTTACTTTATCATTCCACCAACACACTCCACGTTTCTCTCATTTCATATAATATCTGCAATAGTTAAAAATAGACTGAGGTGAAGTCTTGGATAATTCGGAATTCTGATGCTGACATAGGAAGGACTTGGGACTCCGGACCCTGGAGATAATCAGATTACTCGTCCCAAGATGTGGTCTGACTTTATCAGAGACGAGGAAGGTTGGCCCACCTTTCGGTGTCGGATTCACGAATGCCACCTGTGGAACTTGGACATTCATCGCATATGTAGGGCGCACAGCGGTTGATTGATTGCTCGATTTACTGTTTGACTTATGGCTCGCTTTACTGTTTGGTTGATTAATTGTTCGATTTTCTGTTGGGTTCATTGATTTATTTGATTTGTTTGATTGATGACTCGATTTACTGTTTGGTTCAATAATTACTTGATTTTCTATTGGGTTGATTGTCTACTCGATTTACTCTTCGGTTGATTAATTGCTCGATGCACTCTATTTGATTGAAGGCTCGATTTACTGTTTGGTTGTTGGTGACTCGATTTACTGTTTAGTTCATTGATGGCTCGATTTACTGATTGTTTGATTGATGGCTCGATTTATCGATTGTTTGATCGATGACTCGATTTACTGTTTAGTTGACTGATGGCTCGATTTACTGATCGTTTGATTGATGACTCGATTTACTCTTTGGTTAATTGATGGCTCGATTTACTGTTCATTTGATTGATGATTCGATTTATTGTTTGCTTGATTGATGAATTGATTTACTGTTTGGTTGACTGATGGTTTCATCGACTATTTGGTTGACGGATAGAAGAAGGGATTGTATTCATATATATGAATTTTGTGATTTGATTCATTTATTGATTGGTATGTGGATGAATACATTTATGGATCAGTTGGTCGACGGATGGTAGGTCTAATGTTCTGAGGCTCATTTTTAGAATGTTTAAGAATGGCTGTTTTAATGGATTGAAGTGTGGATGGGTGAGTTTGAGGATTAATGGGTGAAGGAATTGTTTAATTTGTGGATGAGATGTTCAATCAGTAGGTGGGTAAACGGATAGAGTATATACGGTATAGTTTTATACATAATGTATGGTCCAGGATGAATATAGAGATAGAGATCATGAAGTTTGTCACATTTTTCTTTTCATTATAGAGAATGATAATGAACGTAAAGGAAAGAACTGCAGTGATAGTAAACTAATTTCTTTACTGTGGAGAAGTAAATATAGCACATTGACCTATGAATTGTGGATCATAGTCATGCAGAAATTCCATCTTAATGAAGTATTCATACGACCCTCCAGTGAGCAGAGACACGTAGTATTCCTGGGTTTGTGATTTCAAATAGCCGGCTTGGTGAAAACATGGGAGCATTGTGGTGGAGTGAGGTGACGAAATGAGGCAGTATTTGTAACGCTGCTCCCTGAAGACAGCGGCCTGGACTCGTCGCCTCAATCACGCTGTCTTTGTGGCGGTCACTAGCGTCTTATTCATCTTACACGCGCTTGCTATCATCGGCCACTGCCGGGTCGTCCTTTCATCCGCCCTCCACAATTGGATTACGAGGACACCCTCCCTCCTTCCAACTCCCTTCTCATGTCTTGGTACAAACCCTGGCTTTATTTATCTCTGAAAACTCCATCTCTCCATCCTCATCTTATCTCTCCAAGACCTTCTTGATTTGACGTCCCTTTTCCTTTCCTGTATTCTCTTCTTTGATTATGTACCGTCTATACAACTCTCAGCGTGTGTTTTGTTGATCTTAAGAAAACTTTGAGAGAACTTCTCTATGGACATATAGGTTTGCTCACATACCAATTTAAGACGTCTCGGAATGTTTGACTATTTCTTGTTCGAAATTAGTGACCCAGAATAAAAAACCTATTATAATTTGTTACTAAAATATTAGAGATAGATCACAAAATTGTCTAATGTTTTATATCTCATCACCAAACGGAATGATAATATCTTGTGTACTCCAGTCAGTTTATGAAAGTAGATAACGATTTGAAGTAATTGAGGTTATTTACAACGTAAAATATAATTCCGTAAATGTACGAGTATGTATGTATGTATGTATGTATGTATGTATGTATGTATGTATGTATGTATGTATGCATAGATTGACAAATCGAACTGAAACCCTGACCGAGTTACTACGTGAGCGCTGGCTGTCTTGGGGAGGAGCAATGAGAAAGCACGAGGGGAAGGGAGAGAGCACTAAGCACTATGTACTTGCAGGTCCACTCACAGTTTGTCAAACCTGCTAACAAAATCATTAAAAGCTTGACTAGTTGCCTGCAATGCTAGCATAATGGAACCTTCCTAGCCGACAGTCGAGGCAAAACTGAAGAATCCGTTATTGTAGTAATGCTGGAGATGCCCACACACACCCTCTCAGATATTTACGTGGTGACTGGTGACTGAATGACGAGGAGCGAAGGAAAGAAAGAGAGAGATTCCAGAAGTTGGCGTGTTTTACGGGGTTCCACTTGAAGTTGTCAAACTGTATGTATGTATGTATGTATGTATGTATGTATGTATGTATGTATGTATGCATGTATATAATAAGTCTGCAATCTGTTGTTCAGTCAATTGTCCGAAGACAGGTCTGAATATAAAAAATGATATCAAAGAAAGCACCACTCATTAGGCAACTAGGCCAGGAGATAATGGAGTAGGGTGGTCAGTTCCTTTATCCCTCCATTGCACATATCTTCGACTAGATCCATATTAGGGCCTACACTAACCAGACTTCAGATGCATACATACAATTGTTCTTCCTCTGAAAGATATCGTCAAGTGAGATGTGCTGCCTGATAATAGATGTATACATGGATATAATTCAATTACACAAACGTAAGTTACAGAGGTATGTACAAACAGACATACACATATAGATTAGTTACATATATTAGATACATACACACACATACACACATCCTACATACATACATACATACACACATACATACATACATACATATATACATACATACATACATACATGTATCACCTCACAAAAGTAGTTATTCCGCACTCTGTATACATTCATACATACATACACATAAATCTGTGTCCGGAATCATACCGTTTAATCGTTAATGAAGCAATTGACGTGAGACCGTGACAATTCCCAGCACCAGTACAAGCTTTTGACACATATGTTTGTTGAATTACCTATCTTTGAAGCATTTGTGACTAGGAGGCTGTCAATAATGTTAGGCACGGAAACGGTGTTAGGAAGTAAGAAAACAGAAACTATCTCTTCTCCTACTTTTATCTGAATGCCAGTCTGTTAGCCACAAACGCCTCGACAGTAGGCAACCCAACCAACAGATATGTCAAAAGGTTGTGCTTGCGAGGAGGCTAACGCATAAATATGATTGGCCTTAATTGCTTCATTAACTTTTAACCGGTATGTTTCTGGACATAGGTTCCTCAAGAAAAATTGTTCTTTCTGACTTCCCCCTATACCATGACTATAAGTCTGCAACATAATCACGCGATTTTTTTCAAATGTCAATAAGGGAGTGGCTTTCATAATACATTCCGTTGGGTCCCATTCGTGAGGTACGGTGTACGGTGTATGATTCATATACAGGGTGATTCACCACTAGTGACCCGGGGATCAGGAATCAGTTCTATATTCAATTTTGAGCATGAAATGTCATGTGAACATGGTTGCGATTATCAACCGTTAAGTAGTTTCAGCTGATTGAATTCTACGAAATTAGCAATGGTTTTGAGTAGAACTAAGAATTATTCACTTAAAATGCACATAAATATTAATTCGATGTACTGTATTAATCGTAAAATAAACATACCTCATTTTCGAAGCAGATTTTCAAATATCCCTCCTTCCACTTCAATGCACTACGTCGCACCGATGTAAATGGCGCATAGCGTTTTGTACCTTGGCACGGCTGTCCCTGTTGAGGGCAGCTGATAATCACGAGACCTATATTCCCCTTTTCCCCCGTCCCTACTTCACGTCACAGAGCGCAACCTTCCGTGTAGTTTACGTCCAATGTTTGTATGACGATGCAAGCAACTCCATAGCCTGATTCACAACATGACGTTTAGATTTTTACGAATAACTTTAAAACTAATGATAATCGGACCCATGTTCATATGAAATGTTTTGCTCAAAATAGTATATACAACAGGTTCCAGAAGCGCCGATCATTATTCGTGAATAACCCTGTATAAGCTGTAATCTCTGAATGCCGTTTATCTACATAATGACTTCATGTCGTATATAATATCTATCCTCCAAATATATATAACATCTATATGCTAAGTACGTAATATCTGTATGCCATGTACGAATAGGCCTATTGTCTCTAAGCCATGTAGCCTATTCTATGTAATTTCTATCTGTGACTATGTAAAATGTGTATGCATGCGTGTTTGCTATGTATGTGCTTGTGTGTATGTGTTTGATTGCACGATTTAATCACGATACCCAGTTTGGTCACCGCTGGTTTACTGTACAATTTTTATAGTATTATTCTGTGATGCGTATTAGGATATGATACCGTATCTTCGTATAGATAGGATATATACAGCGATTTAAAATTGCAAATATTGTAAAATTACAATAATTACACACCTTTTTATTCACACTCACTTATATCAGCGCAAGTGAAGACCAATTAATAAGAATGCCACATGCCGTTGGTGCGCGAGAGGAAGTGCTACAATTTGGAGGAGCTGTGCGATACCGACCGATGAAGTAGAAGCAGGTGACGAACAGTTAATAAGAGGTAAAATGACAAATAGAAACTCTAACAGAAATAAAGTAGATTCAATCAAAACTATAGATACTGAACGAAACTACCTACTAAGAGATAGGCATCAGCAAAGATTAAATTTTCCTAAAATCAGAAAAACTTATTATTAATTAAATAAGGTAAGAAGACAGGTTTTGTAAATAAGATAGAATTACGTCAAGGTTTTTTTTAAATAATAATAAAAAAAAATTGAAAATAGAGAACTAAGGTAGTTATTAAGGTATTCCGATATTTATATTAATTAGTAAAAGTTCAGAAGAAAATTTGATTTTATAAATTGGTTAACTAATATATTTTAATTTCAATAAGAATGCAATTATAATAAATTTATTAGATCATAATAGAAATCATAATAGAAATGAATCGATAATGAGTACATGCGACATAATGATGAAACTAAATTGAGGTTGATTATGTAAGCAATTTGTCAAGCTTGTTTTTAAGCAGGCATGCGGTAGTCTTCGTAGAAGTTACGCAAACGTTTCTGCTGACATGAAAATATTGTAAGAAAGAAAGATTAACCTACATATGGAATGTACCGATTCAGCTATTTCAGGTTCATGACTTACAGTATGTCGACATCTGATCATCTAATTGGAATAATAAATTATTATGTAAAATAAGACCTAAATATTACAATTAGATTTTTGAAAAGGAGCAAATAATTAAGGTTTAAAGTCTTAAGGGTTATCACGATTGGTTTAAACATGCACTAAAACAAGACGTAAGTGCAAGTTTGAACCAATAAATTATTGAGATTTGCGATAGATTAATTAGTTTATGAAATTGTATATTTATTATGTAGAACTACATTTGTATATAGATCTTTTGTTAAATTATTAAGTTTTGTACTTTTGTGAACAATATCAATAAAGCTATCTATCTATTCACACTCACTTATAATGTAGATTATATTTTAATTGTAATTCAAATCTTCGAGGCTAATGACGAAGGATTCTTCAGCCACATATTCGATGGTGATGAATGTGAATGCGAGATAGGGTAAACATTGGTAATATCGTGATAATTTCATGAAAACTAATTTAAAATGCAAATGTGTAAATATATCCTTATTCCGATTTTTTCATCTAAAAGACGATAACTTGCTGTACAAATCTGGAGACATAAAAGATTGAATACGTTCTTGAATATATATGCCAAAAACCACTTTTACAACTTAAGCTGAAAGGTTGGTTATTTCGTGATAACCTTGGTAATTTCGTGATATTGCATTGATAATTTCCTGAGAGGTAGAAGAATTGTGGGAAAATTCATTAAAGTCAAATGAAATTCTCATTTATTGTTACATGACTTCAAACATAGAAATTCCATCTAATATTTATAGCAAGAAGACGTAGAAATACATATCAACACATAATAAGAATGAAATCAAAGTAAAAATTAAAATTGAAAAGGGATCTTCTTTGCCCTGAAAGGGTAAACACTTTTATTACGGACTTTACTATAGCCTATATTACTAGGGTAACAACACGTCTGAGCCACGCTTTAGCAGCGTGCACAAGGGAGTCATCTTCTAACCTCGTTCCGCGAAGGGATCCTTCAGTTTACCAAAGATATAGTAATCGCACGGTGCCAGTTCAGGGCTATAAGGCAGGTGTTTCAGTGTTGTCTATCCGAATTTTCTGATCTGGTCTGTGGTCTTGTGACTGACATATGGCTGTGCGTTGTCGTGCAATAGCAGAACATCCTGCTTCTCCCGATGTCGTCGCACACGACTCAGTCGAACTAGAAGTTTCTTGAGGTTTGCAACATACCCGTCAGAAAGAATGGTGGTTCCGTGTGGCATGATATCCACAAGCAAGAGTCCTCCTGAATCGAAAAACACAGTAGCCATAACGTTTCCTGCCAAAGGTGTACTTTTGAATTTCTATTTCTTTGGTGAATTTGCATGATGCCACTCCATTGTCTGCCTCTGTCTCCGGTCCAAAATGGTGGAGCCATGTTCCATCTTCTGTCACAATTCTTGTAAGTAAGTCATCTAGCTTTTATCATTGACACTTAGCAGAAGCTATACTGAACTCATTGTGTCTCCGTTTTCTTTTTTGTTATCACATGTTGTCTTCAGATTTCTAAAATTCCTATTGTAATACAATTTTTAAAATAGTATAAAATGTAACACTTAATGCTCAACAAAATTTCGCCTCAAACAGCTAAGATTTCTATCAGTAAAGCTAAGCCTATATGGCGACTACAGATATATCTAAAATTCCAAAAACATTTCCTAAAATTTCATGAAGATACAATAAATCTTTGTACCAAATATCATATGCTTACCTTTCGTAATAAGCCTGTAATGTAATTACAAACATCCACAAAATTTGTACGCCTGAGAAGTCGACGGAAACTTGCTCTCTCCAAACATAAAAGCTCACTGAAGTAACTACAATAGTCATACGAAGCTTAGCTGTATGTTTCTGAAAACTGGACGACATATGCAATCCCTTGGCGGAAATTTGGATCTCGTAACACCATTGGTTAGTTCACAAAAGAGCAAAGAAAAAGTATCACGAAATAACCACTGCCACGAAAATACCAATGTTTACCCAACATATATAGAAACCAAATAAAAATGTTTACAGTGGAATTCACTGAAGTTCTGAAGAATTTATGTTCATTGGCAAAAGGTTTCTTGGATAAAGGCATTCAAAAGCTTGTATCTCGCTACGACTAATATTTCAATGTGCATGGTGATGTCAGTAAATAAAAGTAATAGTTGCAAGTAAGACACATATGATGAATCGTGTCTTTTACAACTCGGTACATTCCTTTCAAGAGATAATTTAAATTTCTTCAGTTTGTGTGCCTTGTAATAAAACATATATGTGTAAAGAACACTTCCTAAGCGCTAGCAATCAATAAAGAAATTGCAAGGGACTTTTCGTCATATATTATTAATATAAGGGCTAAATTCATTACGGTTCCTATTTTATTTAATCACAAACTTTTTGAAAAATTGGACTTAATTTTAATCTTTCATTATGGACAATTTCTCGAAAAGGAAGTTTACGTTTAGGCCTATTAACTAGCTTAAACCACCATTCCTGAAGTATAACCTGCCCCTCTGAACATATAACTACAATAATCCTTAACATTTATTAATAGTTGTGAAATACAAATATTGATTGCGTCGCGGATATTTTCTAGTTCAGAATTAAATTTTGTCGTTTAGTTCTATATCTGACGCAGACTGACAATAGGCCACCGGTATAAAGGACTGAGTTGTAAGATTCAAGAGGGCTCTTAACTCCATGTCAATCATTCGCTATGTGTATTAGATTGTAAAGGCAAGATTCTGCGACTTAAAGTGTAGGGGAAAAGGGGGTAAAGGCGGATATCTGGTAAAGATCTCAGAGGGCGCCCTACTAGGATCTCGGTGAATTGATAAAGCTAATGGACTCCTTACATAAAAAAACGAAGACGAGGGAGGAAGGTGGGGGAATAGGGATATATATACCGTAAAGGAGGTGGAGGAGGAGGAGGACGTCCTACAATGTGGCTTTTGATGTGTAATTTTGAGACGCAGGAAGGTTGTAATTGGACGATCCTTTTACGCAGTTCGACTTGTCTCTCTGCACCGGGTAGACGCTTGATGACTATTTTCAACTTTGGGAAGGGAACAACAACATTCTGTACTACGACTGAGCGATTCTTTAAGAAATGGATGTTCACCGAAACTTTCCTCTTTCTTGATTCCCCTTTTACATTTGTTTGCGACCTGATCAATGCCCCCAATCTACAATAATGGTTTACTTGTTGAGCTGTATAAGGAAATTTTCCTAACATTGTGCCGTTCCCTCTTTCAGAAGACAAGAAGAGACTTGACAGTTGAGTGCTGTCTCTGTTTCAGATAAAAATAAATATATCATTAAGTGAACTTTAAAAGTCTTAGAATGTTACGTTAAATTTAGGATACAGTAAGACATTAACGAAAATCGCACGAAATAGCAAATTATTTGGAAACTATGTTACAGACATCCCAGTATTTATATGGACATAACTAGAAATAACTACTGTATGACTGAAGTAGTAACTTACTGACTGAACTGGTGACTGACTAAATTAGTAATTGATTGAATTTAGACCTACTACTGACTGAATGAACTGTTTACTAACTGAACTAACTACTGACTAAGTAAGCTATTGACTGATTGAAAGTATCACTGACTTAATGAGACACTGAATAACTGACTGAATTAATAAAACACTGACTGGCGAATAAATGAATTAATTAATATATGTACTATTGGGTGAACGGACTCTAACTTTCTAGCTAAATAAATGAATAGGCTACTGACTGGCTACCCGAATGAATGAGTAGACTCTTGACTGGCTGGCTGAATGGATGAATGGACTACTGACTAGCTACATAGTTGAACAAACGGACAAGTGGTTAGATTACTGAATGAATTAATGACTGACTGAATGAATTAAATAATTAATTAATTGACCACTGGCTGGATGGTAGAGTATAAATAATATTTGAATGGATTATTGAGTGTCTAAATAAGTGAACTACTAGGTTGCTGAATAAATGGCAAGACTAATGACTGGCTGAATGAATGCATACTCATTTACTGAATGATTAGCTACTGACTGACTGACTGGCCGAATGAGTGGACTACTGACTGAATGAATGGATTATTGACTGTCTGAATTTAGTGGGCTACTGACTGATCAGTGTGCTACTGACTGTCTGAATGAGTGGACTACTGACTGACCGACTGGCCGAATGGGTGGACTACTGACTTACTGACTGGCCGAATGAAGACTAATTGAATGAGTGCACTATTGACTGTCTGAATGAATGGAAGACTGACTAATTGAATGAGTGCACTATTGGCTGCCTGAATTTAGTGGACTGCTGACTGAATGAGTGGACCACTGACTGATTGAATGAGTGGACTATTGACTGTCTGAATTAATTGTTCTGCTGACTGAATGAGTGGACTATTGACTATCTGTATGAGTGGACGACTGACTGTCTTAATGAGTGAACTACTGACTGATTGAGTGAGTGCATTGCTGACTGACTGAGTGACTGAACTACTGACTGTGACTGACTGTGTAACTGAATAAATGAGTAGAGTAAATACATGAGTAACAAAATTAATGAACTATAGAATGAGATAGTAAATTACTGAGCTCTATGTTCCTCTTAGATATGGTCTGTTTGAGGGACTTGTACTACTTCGAGGGTGCGCTCGTTCTTGTGCTCTTATCCCTCTGAAGCTTATTTTCTGCTTATGTTATTCTAAGATTTTCCAGTATTCTCATGACAAATTCTCGGACTTACATAGTCAGATACCTTTTTACCATCACTAATATTATGGATATTAGTTAATCGTCCTATTGAGGTTACGTCGTTAAATAATCGATTAATGATTATCAACCCAATCACCATGAAGATTTAACTCTTATAAATCGCAGCGTGTTGTTATTCGACGATGTTACTTAACACAGTTACTTGAGAGACTTGTTGAAAAATATGCACTAGGCATATAAATCATCTTTTTATTGGTGTTAGAAACCCCCCTGCACAATGATGAGAAAGAAGGGTGAGAGACAAGAGGTGTGGGGTTGGGGGTGGGGACAAACTGACGAACATTTACTGTACATTTTCGAGAAGACAAGGTAATGAAGTATGAAATTGTTTCCCGCTAGAAGCAGAACAAAAATAATGGGACAACTTGTACGTAATGAAGCTGAAACAACTGTTCGGAGGCTATCTTTATACGACGCCAGCGCCCATTGAGCCTGGCTGAGCTGCGGCTGTGAAGAGGGAGGGAATAAGAAGGCGACAGCTAACTGCTGCTATATAATTGCGAACTACAGACAATGGCGCTAATTTCTTACGGTAAAAGACGTTACGTGAATGAATGGCTGGTGATCACTTAATGACTGACTGAATCTCGTTATGTTCTCCTACAGATGTCACTACTCTAGTTTCTCATTCAAAGAATATATAAAGGATAGAACAAAAAATCATTCTTTTATTTTCACTTTTTCATTTCAGAAAAAGAATTATAAATGTATCTTGAAGTTGTATTTTTTAAGTCTATGGATGATTTAACACGGATTCCATGTCGTAGGATTGGAAAATCCTATGCTGGGTAACAAGAAAATAGTAGTAGGCTACTATTAGTAGTAGTAGTAGTAATAATAATAATAATAATAATAATAATAATAATAATAATAATAATAATGACAATAATTAATTATAATAGGCCTAATAAAAGTAATAATAATAATAATAATAATAATAATATACTTAAAAATTTTAATTTGAGAATATTAAGAACAAAACACAAATGAAAGGGATTCCATACGAATAGAAATTTTGAGAACTAAGACTGTAATATATGATGAAATAGTCGAACAAGTTAGTAATTTTAATTATTTGTGACATAACATATCGCACTGTCAAAAAATGATGTCAATAACAGAATAAATAAATCCAAAGAATTCTTGATCCAATAAAAAGGACTCTATATCAAAAATATATTTGGGCAAAATATTTGGGGGTAAGAAGAATGAAGTTACAGAAGAATGGAGAAAGTTGCATAACGCAGAACTGCATGTATTTTATTCTTCACCTGACATAATTAGGAATATTAAATCCAGATGTTTGAAATGGGCAGGGCATGTAGCACGTATAGGCGAATCCAGAAATATATATAGAGTGTTAGTTGGGATGCCGGAGGGAATAAGACCTTTGGGAAGGCCGAGACGTAGATGGGAGGATGATATTAAAACGGATTTGAGGGAAGTGGGATATAATGGTAGAGACTGGATCAATCTTGCACAGGATAAAGAAGATGGCAGGCTTATGTGAGGGCGGCAGTGAACCTCCGGGTTCCTTAAAACCCGTAAGTAAGTATGTATGCGTAACCAGATCTAAATAAATATATGCCAGTCTCAGTTAAATTTTATTAATAATAATGTAACATATTGTGTAAAAAAATGTACAGAAGCTATCTCTATTAAAATCAATGGAGAGGTACAAGGCAATAAGAACTTAGGCTCCCTACTTTCCAGGCAATCGGCATGATAAACGGATGGAATGTTATCATTTTGTGCTTGAAGTCTTTAGCGCCAAGAATTCATACCTAGCACTCATTTCTGCCAGAGTGAACACCAGACATGTAATGTTACGGAAAATATTATATAAAATGTAGAAAATCTATTATCGCTTCGGGAATTTAACCTGTGATCTTCCGACTTGCAGCGCAATGCCTTAAGGTCCATTCACAGCTAGATATTGAACGTGTCAGATGCCTAACGTAGCAGACATGACAAATATTCTTTGTTGTATTATGTATAGAAACATTTGTATCTGTTAGCATAGTTTAACCGTACAGGACACTGCCCGTGCTCGCAAGACATTATCATAGAGAATTTCCCTTTGCTGTTACACGTCTGTGCTTGTCTGTCCCATCCATGCGATCAGTATGAATACATTTCCCGGACCGTACAGACACGACTTGACATAATATTAGAAATGGATGACTAAAATTAATAGAATTAGTTAGACCTACATGTACTCCAATATGATCTAGAACTTGGCTGGGCATTGGGAGTGAATCCGAACTCTAAACGGGGACGCTTAATATTCATCCGTTACGACATCAACACTGCGCGGTGTTCGGCGGGAAAGAAAGGGATTGAAGAGAAGTCATATGGATCCTCGTGAGAGAGAAGAATTCGCTCTTGGTGCCCAGCTCTGATCTAGAACGCGATAAGAAAAACAGTGACAACTACAATAAGTCAAATCTTCAATAGATAATTGATAGGGTTAGGATTTTGATGACCTATAAATCATGAAAAAAAAGTCTTGAAAACAATGCATTTATGACCTAAAAATCTTTTTTAAAAATGCCCTAAAATTGGTCTTACATAATTGGCTTAATAGGAAAAGAGATTTTGTACTACTTAATATTTAGACTAGTAATTAAATTAAATTCTAGTACCAACATTTAAGTTTATTTAATTATACACATTTTTCTAAGTAGTACACCTTTATTAATTATTTTACTTGATGTAGTTTCCATGTAATTCACTACAAGGCCACTCTTATCCGGAACTAGCAGGCATAGGGGAGTTTATATTGAAGGGGTGGTTGGACTGATCCATTAAATTGTGTATACTACGTTAAAATAGCAATATTTGTGTAAAAACGATTAAAATATTATACAAAATAATGGACAAAATAAGTAGAGAAAATATCATAGGAAATAACCATTATTTTAGATTAATAATGGGGATTTATGGTCAAAATTAAATGAAAATGCCTAAAAAATGACCGGATAAAACAAAAAATGCTCTTATGAGTTGAAACTGGCAAAAAATGCAAAAAAAAATACCGTAACAAATATGTCTTAAAACACTTAGTTTATCACATAACATATAAATACTAAAGCAGCTATGTTTCTGGCTTACTAGAAAAAGATGCAATTTCATCAAAATCCTAGCCCTAATAATAATTGAAGTTTTGTAACGTGTTTAGCCGTACATCTCAGTAAATTGTCTATCTGATGTTTTGTCTGCACACTGCACTGTGTGTCTATCAGTATGAACACTATAAAAACGTTCGAGTCCGTCAGCTACGCGTCTCTTTCAATGTCTGTTGATGTGAACGGGCCTTTAACTATGACGTTACCGTGCATTTCATATCTCTTTATTACTAAATATTATTTTGTATTATAGTTATAATTTGTATTTATTTATTTTCTTTGGTCTGAACTTTTAATCTCATTATTGTTCCACTCTTCGATTAATAAATTGGATTAAAATAATATATTAATACACCAGTTTGTATTTCCCAGTTATTTATTAAATTAATGTCTGCTAATACCAAGAAAACCTTGAAACAAATTATAATTACTAATTATATAGTAATATTAAATGGAAAGGGATTCTGAGATTCCAGTATGTCACCGATGTACAAATTCAGATCTGCTGGGTTAATATAATGATTTTTTTTAACCATTTGTTAAAAAAATTTCTTAAGAAAATAGTTCTGTATATAAATTCTGCATGTATAGATCTGTATGTACTTTTACAATGAACGTGTAGCATACATGAACTAGCGACTTCTGCTGAAGTTGAAAAGTGATATTTTCAGCTACAAATTCAGTGGCACTATGTTCAATTTCTTACTAAAAATAGAGTGACTTATGTCAGATATACCGTCATAAAGATAGAAAGCATGTTCTTTATCGCAAGTCTATATAGTTTTTTTCGCGTTATATACTTGTACCATGCAACCAACTCACAAAGTTCCACTATTAGTCAATGTATAGTGTTAGGCCATATCCCATATATAATAATAATAATAATAATAATAATAATTATTATTATTATTATTATTATTATTATTATTATTATAAGTGGTACATCCCTTTAAAACATAAAAAAAATAATTATTCTTTTTAAAGAAATGCAGTACATCCATGGCTTAGAGCACGGAAATTGTATTGCATTTCTGGTAAAAATTGAATTATGATGATATACTGATAGTTTTTATTTAGTCAACTGTCCGAAGACAGGTCTGAACCTCACAAGTAATACCAAGAAGACACCACTTATGAGGCAACTAGGCCAGGAGATAATGAGGTAGGCTGGCCTCTTCCTTTCCACCTCCATTGCATACATCACCGACTAGCTACATATTACACTAGTCAGACTTCAGATGCATATAAACAATTGTTCTTCCTCTGACACATACTGTCAAGTGAGATGTACTGCCTGATAATAGATGTAGGCCTACATAACAGCCAGAACCTCAACCAGAGGATATACTGATAGTATGATGCTCAATCTTCATTCTGCACAAATATTGTAAAGCATTATATGGGACTTTATTAATACAAATATTATATTTGTCTGCATAATTTCTATAAGATACATGCAACAGGAAACACTTCATTCAAGGTTTCCCGGCAGTTATAGAAAGTGAACATACATTATTTGTGAATAATTTCTAGAGAAAAATTGTTCTGGGGCCGGGTATTAATCCTGGGACCTTTGGTTGAACGCGCCAACGCTCTACCGACTGAGCTACTCAGGAACTTCACCCGACACCGTCTCATATTTTCCCTTTATATCCACATAGCCTACCTCGAGTGGGCTGACAAGAGGTCAGAAACACATCGAGTGCACACAAACTCTGAGTGACCTGAAATTGTGGTTTTCTGTTAACGTACCTATAGTAAAGTATAGGTTATATTATGTAAATTTAGCTTTCAGGTAAAGCTTCCTGTGAAGCTGACTTGAATAAACGATATGTCCCCTTAATATAGGTCTAGTATTAACATGTTTTTTGTTTGTTTGTTTTTTTCCTTAGGCGGACGAATAAATCAAACGCCATAATTTTGTGAACCCATCTAATTAGCCTTTATTGCACGAACAATTAAAGCCTATAATATTTGCAGACGCTAATATGTGTTCCCCAATCGCGTGTCTTTTGTCTCTCAAACGATTCTTCAATGAGCATTTTTGTATATCATAGAGTCACAATCCATGTGTTGTTCCATCACGATTATGTAGGACTTTCAAGATCTCTTGAGAGAGGGGGAAAGTTGAGTTGTACCATTTCAAGTTCTGAGGGTTGTATAGCAATACCGCGGCAACGTAGAGCCCTTTATATACGTTCATATGGTTTTAGTTGCAGTAGATCTCAGAACCTAAACCCAATAGAAAGACCACCCTCATCCTCCTACCCTCACCACCCTTCAACATTTTGCTCACCACTACTTCTCTTGCAACTTTTGACGAAACTTATTGGGGGGGGGATGGGATAGAGTTTGAAGGGAGATCTCGCCCTCTCTCTGCAAGTACTCTTGAAGACGGGTGAAGCCAAAACCGTTCGTTTCTCCCTTGGAAGTCGATTCCGAGGCGATGTCAGTCCGTGGCGGTGGTGGTGGTGGTTCGGTCCTGCCAACCACTTCCCCACCGGCATTACGCAGTCCAAGCACGGCTCTCGAGACGGAACAAAGTTTAAACTTCTGTTCACTAGGATTCCTTCCTTCTTCGCCATCCCCTCTTATAAGCCGACTTCAGTTTTACGGCCATCTCAAATATGTAGAGCTAGTCTACACTCGTCAAGGATTATCAAGTGGCTCAACATTTCATCGCAAACAAATCGTACCATTTCATTTGTTTCTTTATAATTGTAATGCTAATCCTTTGTTGTTTAGTGTTTTATTTACTTTCCTTTTTCCCTCTTTTTCTCTTCCGTTTCTCTAATTTTAATATTTTTTCCACTCGACAGAAATAGTACGATGAAAAGTCACAACGGCGCACAGTGAACCTTTATCGCTATCTGGCCGCGCAAAATACAAAAATTGAGTATCACATATTTTCATGTTTTTAATTACTATAATATCCAAAGATACCAGGTCTCTTATAGTTATGCTTATTTGTGCAAAAAAAAATCAGAAGTATGGCGTTTCTTATCGCATCCCGGCCTGAACCCGAACTCATAATTTATGTTCGATAACTGTGCTTGAAAGGGCGTACTTTTTCGTCGATGTTCATCGGTTACTAGTGGATATGAGAGACCAAGGTGTGTGCTATATTTGCGACATTTTAAAAATCCCACATAACTTACTACTTTTAAGTGGAATTTGCTTGAAAATTGAGAAATTATTGCTATTTTAACTTATAGTTTTGTGTATTTTTACACACGGAAATTTAGAATTGTCAACGATTGGCGAAAATTTTTTCAGAAAACTAAAGCCAATATCTTATTCTTTCTTCTATATAGGCCTAAAAACTAGCTGATACTTTTTTTTAACTCTCGGAAAGGGTATCTCGGAACGATATTTTTCATGTTTGGCGCCATCCAGATGACAAAGCAGAAATAAGTGATGAACTATTTAATTGTCTACTGTAAAATAATGATTTGAAAACTTACAGATAATACGTTTAAAGATACTGTTAAGATTGTTAATTTTGCTTGCTTGTCACAAAACGAAGTGGCTAGAGAGAAACTTATTCCTTTCTTGTGTTTTTAACAATGCATTCAGTCTTAATACATCATTGTTATTGGAAGATTAACTGTTACTCATAACTTATTTCTTTCAGTTCATTAGGCACACTTAAATCTTACAGTAAATTGTACTTATTTATATTAATTTCATTGCCCTAATTCCAGTATAGACGTTACACATAATCACAGAGATTTTCTCATTTCCTTGTCACAAATTTGGTACGTTATCTAACGACTCAGTTTTTAGTGTCGATAAGATTGGTGAAAGGGAAAGAAACTGGCCACCCAACCCCATTAGTTTCTGGCTTAGTTGTCTCATGAGTGATGCCTTATTGGCGTCACTTATGAGGTTCAAATCTATCTTCGGACAGTTGATAAAACAACAAGAATATTCGTGTTAGCGAGAAAATATTTAGCAAGATGAGGCCGAGGATTCTTCATGTGATTACTCGACATTCGCCTTATAGTTGGGGAAAACCTCGGAAAAACACAAAATCAGGTATTCAACCGAAGTGGGAAATCTTATCCACTCCCGAACGTAGCTCCAGATCGGCAGGCAAATTCGCCGCCAGAGCGTATAATTATATACACACATATCGCATATCGACATCCGCTTCAGATAGGCAATACGCAGTAAATGTTTGGATTTGGTTGAGCTACTCCTTTTTTCTATTAAATATAATATAATTGCGACAATAAACACCGCCATTGCTGCTCACTTGATTATTATAGGTACAAAACTCGGGCGAAATCTCAAATATTCATTCTTATTTCGAAATTACTGTGCATATTATTCACTTGACGGTATAAAATATGACAACTAAAATGTGTGCTTCTTTGTAAACGAGTGATATGGCTTCGCTAATGGACTGAATGGACTATCAATGGAAATAAGTGAAGTAAGTGCAAGTTATTGCTATGTGTAATTTGTCATTCTGGAGTTACTGGACTTTTTTTTATCTTTCGTAATTGAGCCCATTCCCCAGGTTCAAACTAAATGAAGTATCGCTGTTCGCAACATTGACGACTATCGCTTCAACTGTCCAATCTGTGTCGTGAAGATGCATGAACTCCGAATTTCAAAGTATATAATGCATAATATCCTACTACTGGTCACAAAAATATAAGGCGACCCCAAAAAAAATGACTAAAAAGCGAGAATTATGAGCCGAGACTGTATGAAATCTATTGTTCGAAGTAGATACAATTGCTGATGACATGTCTCACAGCTGCTTTTTACAGTACATCTACTAACAAATCTCGGAGATCTGCCAGAATCAAATACCTGGCCTTATACTGTAGGCTATTGTAATTATTATTTCACATTGTGTCATAGCTGAAGACCCGAGAGACAGCGAATCTCTCCTTATACTATTCAAATAATTGCTTGTTTAATGATTTATCATATTGATAAATAAGATAAATAACTGACGGAAATTAAACAAGTAATTACTTGAATATTAACAGAGATTTATCTGAACTATTTAATATGAATTGTAAATTCCTTATATTTTTTTGTCCCAAACACTTTCAACTTCGGTAAATATGAACTTAAGTACCTATGTATAAATACTCAGAATCACAAGTGTAAAACGTACTTGATGCGAGACGATATGTCACTGAACACCCTAAAATACAACTGATTCCCATCACTACGTTCTGCGCAGTACCGATAAGTGGCCTGTGGCGCAGGTTCATTTCTGTAGTTTCATACATAGAACTAGAAAAATTATTTATAGAGGGTGTTTAAAATATACGGGGCATAATTTCAGGTATGTATTTCCCACATGTAGACAATCAAAATAGCTCATTACAACATGTGCCCGGAAATGCTTTAATTCCGAGTTATGGCCTTCACAACATTGAAATTCACCGGAACGTTTTTCTTTCCGCAGGTCGTTGCCGTCAAAGGAGACATTAAGAGGCCACTCTGACAGTTCATTCCGAGGCGAAGGTTACATAAGTGTTGTGTAGGCGTTAGACTGTGCGACATGTATTCAAATCAAGAGCTGGCAGAGATACACTTCATATACGGTAAGGCGGACGGCAATGCTGTGCTGGCTCGTCGTTTGTACCAGGAGAGGTACCCACAGCGACAATGTCCAGATCGGAAGACATTTGTACGTCTCCATTACCGTCTGTGCGAGTATGGAAAATTTAACTCTCCTGGTTTGGGAAGGGGACGACCAAGATCTACAACTCCAGAAGTACAGACGGAGATTCTGGAGGCTGTGGACATGACTCCTTCTATCAGTACACGAAGGGTAGCGTTGTAAGTCAATGTTCCTCATACGATTGTCTGGAGACTGTTGAAAGAGTATCAATTGTATCCTTATCATTTGCAACGCGTACAGGCCCTGTCACCAGCAGATTACCCTGCACGAGTTAGGTTCTGTCAGTGGTTCTTGCAGCAGTGTGGTGTAAATCCGAACTTTCCTGCCTTAGTGTTATTTACAGATGAAGCATAGTTTACACGAGATGGCATAACAAATTTCCACAATCAGCATGTATGGGCGTATGAAAACCTACGTGCAACTGTTCCATCTCATCACCAGGTGAGGTTCTCCCTCAACATGTGGGCCGGTATCATTGGTGATCGATTAGTTGGACCCCATGTACTTGTAAACAGACTTACGGGGAAGGCGTACACAAACTTCCTGGAGGAGGAGATTCTGGAGGCTGTGAACATGACTCCTTCTATCAGCACACGAAGGGTAGCGTTGCAAGTCAATGTTCCTCATACGACTGTCTGGAGACTGTTGAAAGAGTATCAATTGTATCCTTATCATTTGCAACGTATACAGGCCCTGTCACCAGCAGATTACCCTGCACGAGTTAGGTTCTGTCAGTGGTTCTTGCAGCAGTGTGGTGTAAATCCGAACTTTCCTGCCTTAGTATTATTTACAGATGAAGCATAGTTCACACGAGATGGCATAACAAATTTCCACAATCAGCATGTATGGGCGTATGAAAACCCACGTGCAACTGTTCCATCTCATCACCAGGTGCGGTTCTCCCTCAACATGTGGGCCGGTATCATTGGTGATCGATTAGTTGGACACCATGTACTTGTAAACAGACTTACGGGGAAGGCGTACACAAACTTCCTGGAAAACACCATACCTCATGTTTTAGAAGACACTCCACTGATCAATCGTCAACACATTCACTTCTTGCATGATGGCGCTCCTGCACACTTCAGTCGTACGGCTCGCCGGTACTTGGATCGAAGGTTTCCTGATCGATGGATAGGTAGAGGTGGCCGAATTGCTTGGCCTCCACGCTCACCTGATCTGAACCCTCTCGATTTCTACTTGTGGGGCCATTTAAATCATTGGTTTATTCGTCTCCGGTGCCTGATTTGGAATCCCTTCGGAATCGAATTGTAGCATGTTCTGAGGACATACGCAATACTCTTGGAGTTTGGGATCGTGTTCGCAGGTCAATGAGACATCGATGTGAGGTCTGTATTCAAGCAGGAGGTGGACATTTTGAACATGTTCTGTAATGACAACGACCTGCGGAAAGAAAAACGTTCCGCTGAATTTCAATGTTGTGAAGGCCATAACTCGGAAATGAAGCATTTCCGGACACATGTTGTAATGAACTACGTATTTTGATTGTCTACATGTGGGAAATACATACCTGAAATTATGCCCCGTATTTTTAAACACCCTGTATAGCCTTAAATTACGTAAAATTGGCAACTAAGTTTTAAATATGAAATTTATAATAGGTTGTTGAGGTACAGCGTAATCAGAACTTGAACTGCGTTTTTCATTTCCTATTAATCTTCTCTTCAACCATCTTTGTATCTGTTTAATATTTTCAATTGCCTATTTCCTTTGGACGTTTTGATCGTATTTTTTTTTTGTAATAACTATTTTCCTTTTATTTATTTAACATATCATTTTTACTCGCATTGAAACCTAAGTTATTAAAATATATTATAGCTTTTTATATACTGAATACTTCCTTATTTATAATTAAATATCAATGAAGGTGTAAGAATGAATAACGAGACCAGTGTTGTTACCATAGCACTGAAAAGCGGTGCTAAGGAAATTATTTATATTTTTGCGAAGTATTTCAAAGAATAGAAGAGTTTAATTTGAAATAGATTATTCAATCGACAAGTGAAGCTTCGGAAATTTGTATCAGTTGAGTGAAGAGAGTATTGAAGGAACCCCTACTTGTCAAATTTTCAAACCCGAAGGGGAAGTCTGAAGAGAAACAAAAGAAACTTGAGGAAGATTATTTTGCTGAGAGGGTTGTTAGAAGGAAAAGACACAGTATTATGCTATAAAGAAAAGCTGGCAGCTTTGGCAAGACCGAATGCTGATTTACAGAATACTGGACGTTTAGTTTGCAGCAGGGAGTATCTGAGGAAATGCGTTCTTTAACTAGGCTTCAATGGAAGAATAATTGTATGTCAAGAAAAACTTCTTGTTGAAAATGCCGAGATTGTTTCCTACAGTGTTAATTACCTCTGAGCAATTTGAAAACACCGTCAAGAGAATATGGACATTATATATTTAGATTAGGAAGAGAGGAAGTTTTTCAATGTAAGTTTACAAATGAAGGTGAGTTGAGCATTGACTTACAAAATAGTATTGAAATATAATTGTGTGGTTTCAGTCTACAACTTATCATTCTATGTTAATACAGAATTAAATTTTCTGTCTTTTACATTGCAAAGTTATATTTCCACAAATATTTTCGACTTATTTAAAAAGTCATCTTCAGGTGAAGAATGCAATAAATGGCACATTGTACACAGGTGATGTACAGTAAGAACATTTATGCATATTATAAAATTGAACATGTATAAAAGATTATAAAATTACCGTATATGTGAATACTGGCGTGGTTCTGAATCATTATAGCTTACAATAGACAATATTTCCGATCGATTGATATGTCGCCATTGATTGTTTGGTCATTACAGGTTATGTTATATATTTTCCAATTCTTCCATCCTCAATAATTATGACTGAAATAGAAACTTGTGAACCTCTCTCTTAACTTACAGTTTCTTCAGTTATCTTCCGCTCTTTAAATTCAGGCGTTAAAAAAACTTTGTCGTGAGCGATGAATTTTTTATTCGATAATAATTTTCAAGAAGTCTTGCTTTGTAGCTGAAGGAGAGCTCTGGTTTCCTTAACGTTTATTTCCAGAATATCACATACATGTATTGGAATATGAATAATACAGGCAGTATGAGCAGGCCATCTCTGACCTATGTCGAAATTCTTCTCTCCAATCGCTAATATTTCTATATCATCTCACTTAAAGGTTTGAACCTCTTGCCCGTTCCATCGTTACTCTTGTGAGAATTTTGAACGAACACAACATGTTCACAAGTAACGAAAATGATGGTAATATTGCAGCATGTTGCATGTCCATCAATTGACACTGTCTATGATAAACACAAGGAAAGGATATACAAAGTCTCCAAAGAGAAATATAAGCTTAGAGCTCGGTTATCGTTTCCGAAAATGGAACCCTATTACGCTAGACTATAGTGAGGGTCACATAAGAACAATTCTTAAACAGCAAATATAGCCGTCTTGTCAGTGTTGCCAACTGTTACCAGATATCACAAGATCTTACGTACTAAACGATTTATTTACTTACCGTTCTTTATGTTGGAAAGTTATTCTACATAAATCAATAATTTGTAACATTTTTTCGTAGGCAAACTATACGAGAAAGGTATCAACATGTCAAGTATTTTGTCTGGCAATACGAAATTCATTGATTTGACTAAACAGTTGACTCACGAGACCTAACTTAAAAATGTATTTTGTTTGACCACATGAAATTGTTAGTACTAACTCTGAAAAATTACCTGACTATAGTCTTGAATTATAACCACAGCGCAACACATAAAATACTATTATGAATTAATATTAATACTGATATTAATTAATTATTAGTATGTTCAAATTTCACTAGCTTCCAGTAACCAGCTCAGAAATCTAGTACAATTTTAATTTCATGGAACTCGCAGTACCGACAAATATTGTAGATATTTGTCTCAGCTGCCAACATACCAGTTACAAAATCACTACCATTTGTCAGTATTGAAATTCGAAACGAAGTTGGCAAAACAAAATTCAACCTGGAAACTAGAAAATCACCACAATCCACTAGCATATGTAGTAATGGGGGGAAAATGGTTAGGTTTCACCCTTAGAGTATGAAGTAAGCTGACACGGACTATAGTAGCAGGACCGCTAACACTCAGACCACAGCTGAATAGTAGTAATAAGGGCAGTATTAATAATTACGCAACGTTTTTAAAATAAAAACTTCAAGGGAACGACTCGTTGAAATATGTATTGTGTTGATGATATGATATTGCCACAAGTGCAAAATAGATCTCAAATGGAATCGTCTCTCCTCCTTAATTTTAGTAGGACACTCGATGGTTGTAGCTGCATAGGCTATATAGGTCATATATTTGAGATTTTTATTACTCCGAACATTGATATACTTAATATTAAATTAATCCCAACAGTTTGGAAGAACCGCATTCTCATGATAAAATGTACTGTATTTATTCAGTCTAGTAGTGATGGTTTTGCGAAAGGAGATAAGCATGTTCAAGTATGTATCTATTTTTATTTGTTTCAACCATTTATATGAGAAATATTTGCTTGCGACCAAACAAGCCTCCTCTGTGTACTCTGTTAAGCTCTGAAAACAGATAGATCTGTATTTTTATGGGGGTATTTACTAAACTGCAGTGCCCACAGGCTATGCATGCGGAATCAGGATTATTGCCGGGAGTTAAAACATTTCCTAACAAGGGTTGCCGGTTCTAGCCGCCGCATGCCCATATATCACCTGCACCCCACACCTCCACGGTACTCCCTCTAGCCAGCCGTTCCCAGTACTCAACACACACGTTTAAAAATTGTCACGTTTTAAGTATTTCGGAACATTATATGCTGGGAAAAATGTATGTCTTATAAAAGGGGATGAAAAGTACTTTGTGTAATTAAATAGGTTTTCATTAAAGAAATGCTAACATCTGTCACTAAGTAACTTACAATAAATTAACATAGATTTTCATTGCAGAATAAATAAGTAAAGTCATTAAGATGACGCTAAATAAAATTTAAGTACAAGGTGGACACAAATGGTTTAGATGATTTCGCAACAATCCTATATAATTCATATCGAAGCTAGGACCATGGAATTAGATTGGAATTAGATAGCAATGCACAATGTTTTATTATAGGTAGCTATGGTATCTATTGAGATTTTTGTTGTTCAAAAATGGATACTGGTTTTACTGACAAACTGATATTCAGCAATGAGGTAATCTTTCATATAAGTAGAAAAGTCAATAGCCATAACATAAGAATTTGGGGATATGAGAATTACTGCCTATGTTGAGCATGAACGTGAATCACAGAAGCTTAATGTATCAGTATCATGGAAAAAGGTATGGTATGGAATGGAATGGAATTTAACTGAGGGGGGAACGGATGATCAGCACTGCGACCTACTGAGATCTGTTGCGCTAACCCTCGATATGAAATGAGTTGCCTGCCACAGATCCCGTACGCGCACCATCCTAACCACATGACTCCCTTAATGACCGGTCCCTACAGCCGACAGAATCCATATACCATTCCTGATTCGGCAAATTCCCCAAAGGTCCCCCGTGGCGGTCCAAGACGAAACTCCTCCCCCGAGTAGGTCCTCCTCGGGTGCCATTGCAAAAGCCATCCAACATCGCTGAACTACATTCCACGGAGGCCGGTCGAGAGAGTCAACAGCTTCGGGAGGCCGCCGGTAGAGTGATCTGAAAAATCAGAAACGGGATGATGAGGAAAGAATGCTGGGGGAGGAAAGGAAGTGGCGAAGATGAGTGGGGTTCCAATCGCCTGATAAAGTTACCTGATATTCATCCATAAGAGTTAAGAAAAAACCGAAAAAACCACACTCAGGCAGCTCGTCCTAACCGGGAATCGAACCCGAGACCGCTGGGTTCGGAGTTAGACTCGCTAATCCCTCAGCCATAACATTGGACTGCAAAAGGGTATACTGACCATTTGTTTTTCATTGAACCAAGAGTAAGAGGGGCCTGTTATCTGGATATGCTTAGCGATGATGTCACAGATAAATTATGCTAAGGATGAATTCAACTTTCAATAGGATGGCGACACCGCCGTATTTTCACCGCGAAGTACGCTGGTGTTGAATAGAACGTTCAGGAGAGAACAATTTGAATGCTTTAAGGTGGCCTCCCATTCGACAGATCTAACGCCATGAAACTTTTTTTTGTGGGGCCACATAAAGGAAGCCGTGTTTGCCATACCCTTACCAGTCTTCTTGATTTGAAACTGCGGATTACCAGTGCTTTTGACAGCATTGACGGTACTTTGGGAACAGCTTCATCACCGCATCGACCGGTGCCATGTTATACGAGGCAATTATTTTGTGAACCTTTAAAAGTTTGAGAGATTTGCCTCTTTCTTGCGAAGGTTCCATGAGACTAAGTAAAATAAAATAGGCCTATTTGTAAGAATTAAAGGAAATCGTCAATATCTTTTGTGCTCACGGTATATAATGAAGTCCTGATTTTATGAGTTTGTGAAAGAAAGCATTTGCATGAATCTTCGAAGAATACGGGGAACCAACTTTCTATTGTAGTCTGCTTCTAAATTAGTAGCGGATTCTCGAATTTCTGAATGATTACTCTTTGTTATCATTGCTAGAAATGTTTTCTTCTGAATGTTAACCACAACAGAATAAGAAATATCAGAGAGAATTACTGTCTGTAAAGCTGAAATAAACTGATTAGGAATTTGATGTCTCTAAATATAACTAAAAATACTTTAGTGACATTTTTATTAACAACCTCTGGTTTGAACAAATTGAAATCAATTTCTCTTTTTAAATTAACAATCCACAACTCAATCTGTAGCCATCCTACAACCTGAAAATGCCCTTGCCTGAAAGAATCTGTAAATGTGAAATACCTAGGAATTATTGTTGATCAGCACTTGAAATATGATAGACATAATATCACCTTTCTTATGTAACAGGATCCGCAAAACAGTTTACAAATTTGTAAATCTTCGCCATTATTTACCTAATCATATCTTATGTTTGGTTTATTTGGCTATAGTTGAATCTGTTATCCAATATGGTATAACCTGATGGGGAGGCATTCCAAAAATTGCTCTTCTTCTTCTTCTTGTTCTTTTAATTTTGTTGCAAAAACGTATAATGAAAATTTGTTCGAAAAGACAAGTGGATTATCCAACAAACTTGATGGATTCTGAACTTAATGTTTTTGGAATTGATGAAATTTATAAATAGGCCTGCTCTTGAGCGAAATGATATCATAAAAATCAAATGAAATTTGTAGCCTAGCCACAGGATCAAAATACAAGACGAAATGAAATTCTTAATTTCATTCAAATTAAATGCTTCACATCTGCTGCTTTACTACATCATACAAATTATGATATACGTCTATATAATTCGATAATAAAATTTCATCCAAAATTAACTAGATTAAGCAATGAAATTTTCAAATCCGGAATTAAACAAATATATACAGGTATATGACAGACTTCCCTAGTTTATTTGTACTAAGTATTGTAAAGCAAGTTTATTTCTTCACTAAGTATAGGCTATTATTTTTCTCAGTCTTATCTTTGTTACTATGTCAACATGATTTGCTACTACTTACACTAACAATAATAATATTACTTCATCACCAATCTCAACATCATCTCTCTTTTTACCCTGAAATTGTGGTATAGATTATCTCAATTATTACTAGTATTATTGTTATCAACTTTATTATTATATTTAAGTAGCCTACTTCTTAAATATCGTATCCTAGTGTTTAAATGTTACAAAGTAGGTATGTGATTGATGTATGTTCCTATCTACTCTTCTTAAGAATGTGATCCTAGTAAAAGAATTTTAAATTTTATTTTAGAAACAACAGAATTACCGGTATGTAGGCTATAATCTGTGTAATAATCTGGTATCAGAATCTCAAATTTCAATTCAGAAAGAAAACAGTTATGCTCGTGAATCATTAAAATTTTATCTCATTTTCAAGTCTTTTTTTTATCAAAACGGAACTGTCCCCGAACACGAGCTTTGCTCTTTCAGGGTACTTTCATGTAGCGTTTTTTATGTAGCCTACGATATGTTATTAATACATACTTACTTACTTACTTACTGGCTTTTAAGGAACCCGGAGGTTCATTGCCGCCCTCACATAAGCCCGCTATTGGTCCCTATCCTGAGCAAGATTAATTCAGTCTCTATCATCATATCCCATCTCCCTCAAATCCATTTTGATATTATGTTATTAATAAATAAATTAATTAATTAAAGAGACAAATTCAGAAATCAGGTAGATAGTATGTCACATGTCAAGAAAAGTTTCTCTTAAATAAAATTACCGATTTGTTTCCGTATAACTTACATAATGACAAAATAAATACTGTACATGGCAGATTTACCTAGTAGTATTTGCATTTTTTCTAAATTTGTTTCTGGCAGTTATGTGTATGGCTGGTCATACTTCTGTAAGTCAAAGAGAAGGAAAGATAAGAGCCATGTAAAAAATTTTGACCCCGAGATACGTGGTTCCCCAAGCAACGAAGACTGCTCTCAGTTGGCTTTGACAATGGCCTTCGCGATGCCCTCTGGTCGGCCACCCTCACTGGACCGTGGTCCATACATCTTATGCTGCCGTCTGCCTGCCAGAACTGCCTCGCCGCCGCTTTCTGTGGCTGACAACCCCATTCCAAGGGAAATGCTGGCTACGGGGAGTGGGTCTTAATTGATTTTTGGCTCAGTGAAGAGCAATGGAGGGTAAAAAAAGATAGAGTATGGGGGAATAAGGCTGAGTGCAGTTTCAAGAAGGAAGAACTTCTTGTAGAGTAGTAGTACCGGAATAGGCTCATTTAAATGCCAAGATCCGAGTTTTTCTGGGGAGAGAAGTGTCAAAATAAAGCATTGTTGCTACAGAAAAGCGGAGGAGTGTTGTCAAACTGCGAGGGACTGTCCTAGGTAATGGAAATTCCTTATTTAACGTTTTCTTTGGCTATAGAATATACAGTAACAAAGAATTTGTATTGGATTTGTGTTCAGCAATAGTAGAAACCGAGGCAGAGTGGTTACGAAACTAGTATATTAGTAGGCCTGTATCTACTTCGTAATCGACCTGACTGGCGAGTTAGTATAGCGCTGGCCTTCTATGCCCAAGGTTGCGGGTTCGATCCCGGGCCAGGTCGATGACATTTAAGTGTGCTTAAATGCGACAGGCTCATGTCAGTAGATTTACTGGAATGTAAAAGAACTCCTGCGGGACAAAATTCCGGCACATCCGGCGACGCTGATATAACCTCTGCAGTTACGAGCGTCGTTAAATAAAACATAACATTTTCTACTTCGTAAGCTGTTGACTGAGATCATTTTTCACCTTCGGACATTGATATAATCAGTAACAATTCCATTGTGATATCGATCTAGAAAGCTATTGATTATTATTTTTAAGGACGGATGTATACCTTAAACACAAATCCTATCTTGTGAGGAACTGGCTCATGTATAATTGTCAGAAAGTTATTGACACCCCTCCCCAAAGCCCTGACCTGAACTCCATATAAAGTCTCTGGACTGAGCTGAAATCACGAACATGAAAAAACATTCAAAATCTAAAGGTGAATTAGAAGAAAAAATAAAGAAAGAATGGCCTAAAATACCCACTGAAAACATTAAAAGATACATTACTCTAGTATGCCACAACGCTTGAGAGAGGTTTTAAGGAGAAGAGGATATGCTACAGATCACTATATATTATTTGTTTAGTTTCCACAGAGGATGAATTTCGTTAAAAGTTGAAGTGGTCGGATGTTAAAGTGACTATGATAATTGTCAATTTTTTGTTATGAATTTATTTTTATGCTTTATAATGAAGAATAGACTGATTAATATTTTGTAGTATCTTGAAAGATGAATTGTTGACTTTATAGATTTTTTTGTTTATATTTGTCATTAAGATGATCAGAATAAACATTGATTTGGTTACAAACCTAAGTGGCCGAATATTAAAGAGAGTAACTGTAGATGTATATCCCTTGTCTTGCTTGTGCTGTTCAAAGTCGAAGCCTTATTTCCTCTTCATTGCTATAACAGTCTCGATACAGAAACATGCCTTTTGTTCATTAATAATTCTATTACAAGGGAGAATGGAATTGACATTAGTTGTCAGATAGCAAAACCAGAATATAATGGCGACGATGCGATGAGGACGACGAGGAGCCTGATGACGAGTATGAGAGAAAAAAAGACGAAGGCCATGACGAAGACGATGAGAATGAAGGTGAGGATTAGGTAGACGATTACGAGGGTATGACGAGGTGAGGAGGAAGAGGATAAGAATAGTAGCGGCAACGAAGGCGTTGACAGCCACGAGGACGACAGGAGGATGAGGAAGTACTTAGAGAAGACAAAAATGATAACGTTGATAACGGGGATAAAGTTGGCAACGGTGACATTGATTATGGAGAAAATAATAGTCAGGGTTATGTTGGTAATAACTTGCCAAGATTAGATAGATTTCATTTAGGTCTACAACAGAGTAAAATTCCTGTTTCGTAATAGGAACTTTTAGATCTTCATGTCGATATAGATGCGAAAGCTTGGCTTTAACCGGGCATATTTTACTGGGCCATATATTTTGAATTTTCTGAAATGTATCATACATTATGTTGACAGTTTAAAACAAATGATAAAATTCCGTGTAAATTGGTATACTATCATACATGAATCTAGTGTTTGTTCGAAATAATGAATGTGAAAAAATATGTCAGTACCTGACGTAGATACTTATAAAATAGTGTCTTAATTTTTATGTTTTTACATTTTTTTTTTTTTTTTTTTTTTTTTTTTTTTTTTTTTTTTTTTTTTTTTTTTGCTTCATCAGACATGGCTGAAACTTCTTATGACGATTATTACGCACCACCTTTATGAACTCATATAAGAGTTTTACTCCACATAAAAATGCATATTTTGATTGTTATCGCTAGGGATGGAAATTCAGACACCGAACGTATGTAGTTAACTGCATCGCGTGTTATACAATTCGTGTTGTTTATATGAACTCGGGATAGTACAGAAACATGTACAGAAAACTGCTACTGTTTAATCAAAACATTGCTCAGTATATTCAGGTGACTAAAACAAGTAGAATATAACAAAAATTTACAAAAAGCGACTTACCTCATTCTCTTCTTTGTAAAAAATAATGATACATTTTAAATAAAAATGAATGGTATACTTCAAATGTCACTAATTTTGCTGTAATATATCGATGGCTGAGAACCAGACTGTTCTAAGTCCAACTTTTTATAAGAAATAAATCTATGTTTCATTGTGTTCCAGTTCTTAACTGCATATATGAATCGAACAAAATTATAAATGTTCTTCTCCATAAGATTGCTATGAAGCTTTTCCAAATTGTTTCATGAAGCTTTAAGTTTCAGGAGCTTAAAATAGGTCTCCTGAGAAAGAAAATAGTAAAATGGACTTGGAACAGTCTGGTTCTGGGCCATCGATATAACTGTGTACATTCGTAAATTAAAAAAAAAATATACCTGCTTCGATGGTCAGTCAAGAAAAAGTACTTTCGACTTCACACGATCTTACTGGTGCGAATTTGAAATAGCTTTTATTTATTATAGTGTTGTGTATTGTCTTGTGTCTGTTCATTATTTAGTTTATATTATTGCACTTCACAGAATTTCGAATATACAGGATTTCTTTTTTCAAGAACGCTCTACAGTTTTAGTTTAACCATTCAACTGTTAGCAATAGCTGATCACATAGAATTTAAAGTTACTTCATAACATAAGGGTAAGTGTTGTGTACACGTGTTTTTTGCAATCGGAAATTTTGTAAACGTGTACGCCTATTTTCAATGAAGTATTTAAAATATGGATTCTTAATCTTACGGAACGGAACATTCGCACATGTCAGCATCAGCCACAAGCCATGATAAAAAGGACCCGATATGAAGTTGAATCACTAAATAGTCCTAAGTACAGATGTTCGATGTGTCTTTTAGAGTCACATTGTTTTTGTAAATCATGTCGCTTATTAACTTTTATATCTTACATACACATTTTACACCACAACATATTTTCGTCCTAGACTGAAAAATAATCTTCTCCGAAGCCTTTAACAAGCACAGGCAAAATTTGCACATTTTATTAGCTGCATTTTAACAGACCTTGGTAGTAGCTTCACTAGATCACAACTGAAATCCTTACGAAAGATTTACGTTTTAAACAGAAAATAGGGATGCTGTGTCGAAACAATCTATTGGAATGCAGTAAACAATATAAAACTCACACCCATTAAACTTCAAATGAACAGAGATCCTTTCACACAACATCTTAATTTTGCAAACGTACATTAAGATACATCAGTAAAATAAACAAATAACGTCATTCTATAGCCAGTGTTCCTTAAACCTTTAGCCCTCTACGCAACGTTTTGGTGTCCAAACTTTGTTCTCTAATTACCACATAAGGTCACACATTTAAAATTTAAAAATAGGCTTAAGGACTTTACTAAGAGACGGTAGTATATGAAGAGTCCACTGTAAGAATGATGGATGTCACTTTCTTGTCGAAAATGAACTAAGATTGACAATGCATATAGAATGTACATAGAGAGTTATATGGCATTAAAACTGATAGTCATTGCCCAGTAATGATCGGAAAATCACAGTTAAGCTTTGAGCGCTAAGCATTTCAAACTTTCAATTGCTTCTCCTGCAAAATGTGTTCCAAATGACATCCATCATTCTTGCAGTGGACTCTTCATATTATACACACTATTTAAAGGGTGTAATTGATATTTTGTTATTTGAAATGTTGTATCAGTGAAGAAGTGTGTTGTATCAGTGAAGTTTGTAGTGTCAGTGAAGTGTGTTGTGTAAGTGAAGTGTGTCTCTGTCAGTGAAGTTTTATAGTTTATAGTGGCAGTGCAAAGTATTTGAACAGTGAAATGTTTTTAAAGTGTTAGTGAAATCAGGATATAATCAATGAAATGTGTCGTAGTTTCACTGCAATGAGTGAGTTTTCAGCGAAATGTGTGTAGTACTGAAAGGTACTTGTGCATGTATGAACATATGACACTCGTGGGTTTTAGTTCGAACTTAGGGTTAAGACACAAATTAGATTTACTTTAAATGTTATTTTAAATGATCGTGCTTCATTTGATTCAGGATGCTTCCTGTTGTTGTTGTTATTAATTTATCGTTAATTTTATTTTTTTTTAATTCTGTTTATTATTGTCATTACTCAGTATAATTAGTTACCATTGCCACTGAGTATATACCCATTTGCAGTATGAATAAATACATACATATTTTGAAATAATTAGCCTACATACAATTTTTAAGCTTCTCTGTTGTTCGTGGTATAGGTATTCAGCAGTTAAAATTCAGTTTCGATATTTCATCGAAGCCCAAATATAGAGAAAATATGAAATGTGAGGCACATTATTGTTATTAATTTTGTTTTATTTATATAATTTCCTGTACATTAAAATGTTAATTGAAAACGCATGTATGAATTATTCATACTACTGACTTTTTATCACATCAACGATTTCCCGGCGGTTTTCTAAGTTTTCTTAACAATTTCCCCCACTCAAATTGCTCTTAAAGTAATAGGCTCTTAGTTTCTGAAAGGGAAGGAAGCTTCCTAACATTAACTAATCACACTAAATAATCTCCTTTTACGTGAGGCACGAGTCGCTGGCATATGCCGTCTTCGCGCTCAGAGTATTTGGATAGAATTTTGATGAGATCAAGCTGCCAGCCCGTAAAGTATGTATTCAGAGAAAACATCAATCGCTCTGACTAATCCGCACCAGGTTTATCTTATCAAATGACTCCCACAACCTGAAAAGCGAATCTGGATTAATATTCGATTGAGTTCAATGCAAACATAATTTATCTCAAATTCAGTAACTTACGAGAAATGACAGAATAATTTTGTTGCATTAGCAAGAGTCAGCAAATCTATGAGCAAAATCATGATTGATATTAAATTTATTATTTAAATTTATTTAATAGAATCTATAGCAAACACTTTTGTTTGTATGTGATCAGTTTCTAGGATATGTATTTTCTGGAATTTTGTGTTTCCCGATAATATGTTTAAGATATTATTATTATTATTATTATTATTATTATATTATTATTATTATTATTATTATTATTATTATTATTATTATTATTACCTTTAATTTTTTCTTCGAAGTGTTAATTCTCGAAACTTAAATGTAATTAGTATAATAATATACAATATTATATTTTCCTAAACTATTGAGGGACTTTCTGCAAAATAGTTTGTATATAATTTATTACCTTTGCATTTTATGAAAACGATTGGCCTGAAGAGTTATTTTAATAGACATACTGGATATGAAGGGTTCAGAGCCATAGTGGGCCAAGCGGCATTTATTAAAAACGGAGAATGTAAGGGTTAAAGTTAAGTGAATACCATAATTGAATGAAGATTGTCATATCATTTAGTTTTAATGTGTATACTTTATATTACTTGCTATATGTTTCCATTGAATTATGGTAATAACTTCATTTTAACTTTTGTTTTCTACGGTTTTACTAAATGGTGCTTGGCCCACTATGGTTCTGAACCCTTCATATCACTTTGGTAATACCTACTTCTGTCGCTGATAAATTTTATTTATTGTAATCATTTTATCTATTTAACACCTTTCGATTTTGAAATTCATTATTATTATTATTATTATTATTATTATTATTATTATAGACAAAGATGTCTACACCTGTGGAGTAACGGTTTGCGCGTCTGACCGCGAAACCAGATGGCCCGGGTTCAAATTCCGGTAGGGTCAAGTTACCTGGTTAAGGTTTTTCCGAGGTTTTTCCTCAACCCAATACCAGCAAACTTTCGGTGCTGGTCCCCGGACTCATTTCACCGGCATTATCATCTTCATTTTATTCAGACGCTAAATAATCTGAGATGTTGATACATCATCGTAAAATAACCCAATAAAAATAGACGAAGAGAAAAAATAAATTTAATTACATTTATTATGTCTCCTTGCAACTATATCTCGAAAATCTGGCTTTCAGATATTGCTCCCTATGAAGACGACTTGAATAATTTCAAGGGATTTTTTTTCGGGGACGGGTATCGATCCCGGGACCTTTGGCTGAGCTCGCCAACGCTCTACCGAATGAGTTACCCAGGAACTGTACCAAACACCGGCTCAATTTTTCCCTTTACGTCCACATAGGGGAGACTCGTCTAATTTGGCAATACTTTATATTTTGACACAGTTTGTAGTTACATATTCTGAAATTAAATATTCCTCCATTATTGAATGTGTTTAAACATTAAATCCCAATAAACCTCTGAAAGAAAATTCTACAAATCTAAATTACTTTACACATAACACACTAATAAATAACAAGTTACATGTTTCCAGATTTAGTACTTCATCAGGATAATTTGGCAACAGTACAGGGGTAATTTGGCAATACGATTAAAAAATAAATTTTCAAAATAAAACAGTGGTACGAGGTTTATAAGACTTAATTTACTGGGACAAGAAATCACTAAATACCATAAACACAAAACAAAAGCAAGAAAAAAATGAATGGATTTTCCGACCACTCTTATTAATTATATTGAAGGGATGTCTTCTAATTTTCTGTTGCCGATAGCCCAAACCCAAGTTCTTGCATTTTGATTACATATGTCACCAGTTTTTGCTCTTCCTCAACGGTTAGAGCTAGGGGTCTTCTTTTCTTGAGAAAGACAACGTCATCGGGTCCTGAGGATGCATACAGAAACCTCTTTAAGTTGTTAAAGGGCACATTGTACTTCTTAGAAGCCCTATAAGTCGACCATCTAACTTCCAAAACACTCCCAACCGCAGCCCGCAAATCATCTTTGGAATATTTTTCAGAATAATGTCCTCATTCCTGTCGGATATCTGAAACACACCACACAGTGCTGCATTGTTGATTGAAGTCTGTAAAAATCCCTCATACGTCCCTATTCTTAAATTTTACCATCGAGTACACATTCGTGTTCAAAGAGAGCAGCAATATATCACTATAAAGGAAAATGGCTAATTCACACTACCCTGTAGAAGACATTTTTTGCTAAGAAGAACATAAAACGAGCTAAGGCCTGATGAGTTATTAACAGAAAATATTAATTATATACCTTATAATATGGAATCTCAGCTTTTGATATGTAATGCACAAACAAACGTAGGTAATGAACAACACTTTTCATCCGTCTTTGTATACACACGTCCGCACAATCACCAGGTCGAAAGGAAGTATTCAACACTTCTCTCTATTAGTAACAATATCTGCCTCTATAATGCGCGGATTCGAATGAAACGAAAACTAAAAGTACAGTCAGATGTTGCACTCTATGAAGGTGTCAATGAACTTCTTAAAACTCTGGAGGAAATTTGGCAATAGAAGAAATACAAGAATATTGCCAAATTTCCCATATTGCCAAATTTTCCGATTTTCCCCTACGTCAAGTGGGATTCTGGTAAATTTTAAATGTGTTCCTTATGCCGAATTTGTCTCACTTTTGTGTCATCTTTCCGACTCCTGTTGCAGAGATGCAACCTCAGATCATGATGCTACCTCCTCCATATTTCACAGTGGGCTGGAAATTCTTAATTTCAAGTTCTTCGTTTGGCTTCCGCCACATATTTATCTTGCCAACTGAATCGAAGACATTAGACTTGCTCTCGTCTGAAAAAATTACGCCACTCCACCAAGAAACATCTTTATTTACATATTCCCTAGCAAACTGCAGCCTCTTTTTTACGTTCACCTCATTAATGAAGGACTTTTTTCTTGTCACTTTGCCATTGAACTCAGCTTTTTTTATTACCCTTCGGGCAGTTTCTTGGTGGACACTTTTTCTATTCTCTTCAAAGAGTTCACCTGTTAATTTTGGAGCACTTAGTCTCGGGTTGTTCTTTATTTTCCGATTTCTTCTCAATCAGTCAGTATTATTGATTGTCCTTTTTGGGCTATCGACTCTAATCTATCTTCATCCTTATAGCTGTTTATTATGTCGCCAATTATGCTTCTTGGTATATTTATTAATTTATTGATTTCTCTTTCAGATTTCCCTTTGCATGATGGAAAATTACGAGTTGTCTTTTTTCAAATGTTGTATTCCACCTTTACGCCCCATACTGTAGCGGCAGATGCTTCAGAAACACATGTAGACAGAACAACAAGCATAGAAACACTGTGCCTCTTGAGGCAGCAACCTCATGCTCAGGTAAACAAATGAAGTGGCCAAATATTAAAGTGACGCGCTCTTTGGCCGTTAATAGAAACATATTTGAATGGTGATTTTGCCAAACGACTTAAGTCCACATTTTGGGGGTTTTGAGTTGAGAGCATGATTATGTTACTGTGTGCAAGGGGCACCGTTTAGTAGCAGAATGACTTGAATCCACGACTTTTGTATAGTTTTTCTTAGCAGCAGAATGTTTGGTTAAGGGGTAAAAGACTTTATTCCTGAACTTAAGTTATTTTGCCTGTCAAGTACTGAAGAAACTTACATAATATGTAATTTTAATCATACAATCAGCTGACAAAATGTTTTTTGTCTTTTGTCATTGATAATTCTTTAGTTGAGAAAATTTATTACTTTTGAAGAATAGAGCATGAAAATGAAAAGCAATATGCTCAGTAATCGTGCTAAACTTGTAGCTGAAGTAAAAAGTATTGCAAAATGGAGCCAAGTTAAGCATCGAGAGAGAGGATTTTCTTGCTATCACATTTGACTACATGAAAAATGTATGCTTGCCTAAACACCAGTTCAGGATATGTACTACTTTCGCTAGCTTACCGTCCCAGCTTTCTCTGTGCACAACATAAAAACTAGTGAAATGTCCTTTTGTGTCTACCATGAGGGACAGGCAAAGAAAAGTCTTAATGAGGTATGTAGTTTTCTCCTGCACACTACTTCAATAACTGTGTCCCATCCAGTACAGTAGAACCTCGATTATCCGTCACCCTATTAACCGATTGGCGGATTATCCGACTCTCTATTTCTCGATCTTTTTTTTCTTCAGAAATAAATAACTTATTTGAATTACTGTTTTGTACATCATATTAGTAGGTTCTACATATTTTTTTGCTAGAGAGTTTTATTACAAGCTTTTATCGTTACACAGCATTATCTACTGTTCGAATTTCCGTTCTATAATATAACTTGTATAGCATATACAATGTCTTCCACGGGTGTTATCAGGAAACGTGTTGTGCTAAGTATCGAAAAAAAATGGAAATAATTGGTTTGAGAAAGAGAAACTGCGGCTCATCTTGCATCAGAATACGAGATTTGAGCTACAACTGCGCTATTTAATAAAAAACAAGGACAAAGTGTAAAAAAGTATGCAGATCTACAATATGAGACCTCCTTTATACCTGTCTTTCCTGAGACAGTCATTACAAATGGCTTCCTTGCCCCTTAAAAACCCGTCGTTGACAACCAGACTTGAATTAGTGAACTTGTGATTCACTACCTAGCGAGTTAAATACAAGACCATGGAGGAAATTACAAATTTTTAATGGTACGGATTATCCGATTCTTTCGATCAACCGTTCAGTCCATCCCCTTCATTACCACGGATAATAGAGGTTCTACTGTATATTGCGACAGTTGTACGGGACAAAATAAGAACAACACACCAATCAAATTCTGAATGGCAATAAGTGCTCAGAAACATTTGTTCAATATCATACTTTTCTCCATCAGAGGTCTGTGCTCTTTTGATTAACAAATTGTTCAAAATAATGTTGTTCAACAATTGCAATAAGGTTATTTTATGATTATGGTATAAATATATTTAGTTAAACATGTTTATGTGTCAGTAACCTAATAATTATAATGCAGGATTGAAGTTAATTTGCAAAACAACTTAAGTCCTGAAGACAATTTTTTACGACCTGAAGAAGAGTACAAAAGTATACATTTTTATACTAAAACTATTTCCCTTGCATATAAGAAATTATATTGTAACAATATATGGTTCAGCGAGGACAAAAACAGTTTTCTTTAATTTTCTCAAAACTACTTTTAGGGACTTAAGTCGTTTTGAAAATTCACCATTCATTTTAATTCACTTCTGTAATGGTCTGAAAATTTGTGTATTTGATATAATTACTATTAAGTATCAATACATCGTTCTCAATATTTATTTTATACATAGTCCAATTTCTACTGCATAATAAAGACAACAAAACCTGAAAAAAGGATCTGGCCAAATATCAAAGTGAGTAACTGTAATTCCAATGGAGGACAGGTTAATCTCAACTCACCTGCAAGAACTCGAACCCAGACTCACGGGATGTATAACCGAAAGACCTGCTATTTGAGCCACAATTAAGAACTTAGCTTAAAAAATATAAAACTGAACACTCTTAGGTAATGAACTGATTTAATCATTTTTCCTTCGGTTGTAAGTATAAGTTTTGTACTGAAGAATGATCTAGAACAGTCTTTATTTATTACTACAATATTTTGCTGCATTACCCATGTAATCCGCTATACTGTTTGATCCCCCACTTGTCTCCCTCTCTCAAACTCTGGCAACTTGTGCAGTTATCCGATCCATGACCGACCGACTAATTGCAAGTTAATGGCCAATCGAGTGGGAAGGGAGACCACCCCTCCACCCCCGACTGATGGAATAAGTACAGGACTGTGTTTGCGACGGGCAGGAAGATTTCACTTTGATAAATGTACACAGCCTGCAAGTTAGTTTAAGCTTTGGTGGTTTTGGATTGCACCGAGGCCATTTCCTGTATGATGTCGAGGTGGATAGCGTCCTTACCCTACTTCTCTTCTTTCTTGTTCTCCTCCCTAAGTTTTTCTTCTCTTTCTGGACGTAGATTTAATTTAAGCCCTCTTCAAGGAGTTTTCCTCTAAGTAGAAGACGGATATTTATTCACGGAATACCCGTAGCCCATCAAGAGATAAAGAAAAGACGGTGAACCATTCTGTTCTTGAAACAGAAGTAATACAGGAGCATATAACAACATATAATTGAAAATGTAAAAGCCTATCTGCATTGTTTCTAAGGAAAATGTGTTCGAAAATAATTAATGACGATGTTGATAACTTAGTAGTAATATTAAGTAGTGTAAGAGTAATAATAATAATAATAATAATAATAATAATAATAATAATAATATAATGAGTGGAAGATGTTCGATGATAATCCTATTAAGAGACGAATCAATAAATAATCTTATTCCTGGATATATTGCAATGCTGTTACCGAAATGTAGGCGCATGCTTTATTCTAAGGCTTGAATACCATGGAAGGGGGGGATATAGAGCGTTCTACAGAGTGGAACGTGCAGCAGGCAGTGTTCCCATTAGGCCTATTTCATAACCATTCCTATAATTTCCCTCCTCATTCTATTATTTCTCTCCACATAACATTATTTCCCTTCTCATTCCATTATTTTCCTTCTGAATCCATTATTTCCCTCCTTCATGATTTTTTCCCTCCTCATTTCATTATTTCCCCCCTCATGAATTTTCTCCTCCACTATCTATTATTTTCCTCCTCATTCCATTATTTTCTTCTTCATTCCATTACCTCCATCCACATTCTATTATTTCCCGCCTCAATCCATTACTTCATCCCACATTAAATTTATTTCTCCTTCATTCCATTACTATCCATCCTCATTGTATTATTTCCATCCTTAATATATTATTTCCCATATCATTCATTATTTCCCTCCTCATTCTATTATTTTCCTCCCCATTCTATTATTTCCCTCACAATTCCATAATTTTTTACCTGATTCCATTATTTCCCTTCATATTTCATCCCCCCCCCACCATTCCAGTATTACCCTTACAATTCTGTAATTTTAATCCATATTTCATTTCATTCCTATACATTCCAGTATTTCCCTCCATATTGAATTTGTCCCTCCTCATTCTATTAATTCCCTCACAAATCCGCAATTTCTTACCTGATTCCCTAAGTTCTCTTCATATTTCCTTTTTTTCCTTCCCCATTCAAATATATCTCTTACGATTCTATAATTTCACTCCTCATTCCATTTTATCGCTCACTTGCTATTATTTCCCTCCATATTGCATTTTTTCCGTCCTCATTCCACTATATCTCTCCATATAGCATTTTTTTCCTCTCCTGATTCCATTATTTCCCGAACAATTATATAATTTTCTTCCTCAATTGATTATTTCACGCTTCATTCAATTATTTTCTTACATATTGCACTTTTTCCCTCTCATTCTATTATTTCCCCCAATATTGGACTTTTTCACTCTTCACTCCATTATATACCTCCACATTCCATTATTTTTCTCTAAGTTCTAGAATATCTTTCTTCTTTGCATTATTACAATTTCCCCCTCATCCTATTATATTATACACAGTTCTTTACTATGACTCTCTACTCCATTATTTCCTTCCTCATTCCATTATCTCCCTCCATACATACAGACATACATGCATGCATACATACATACATACATACATACATACATACATACATACATACATACATACATACATACATACATACATTTATATTATGTAAGATTGCTTGTATACAACCCTTTTATAACCAGATAAATTTCTTCGGTTAAATTCTGAAACACCCTATATAATGAAGAGACAGGACCAAGAACGGAACTTGTGGGATACTATTTTTTGGAAGGTTATTTTACGACACTTTATCAACATCTTAGTTATTTAGCGTCTGACTGAGATGAAGGTGATAATGCCTTTGAAATGAGTCCAGCACGGAAAGTTACCTAGCATGTGCTCATATTGGGTTGAGGGGAAACTTCGGAAAAAACCTAAAGGAGGTAACTTGCCCCGACTGGGAATCGAACCCGGGCCACCTGGTTTCGCGACCAGAGCGCTAACCGTTACTCCACAGGTGTGGACGTGGGATCCTAAACTTGGAAGGTTTAAATTGAAACTTTGCACCATTACAGATTGAACAGATTGTTGTCTACCTGTTGGATAAGAATTGAAATACATAATAGTACTGGAATTATTAAAACCATAAAATTCCTGTTTCTGTAAAATAATGTCGTGGGAAATGGTGTCAAAATTTTGGTAAAGTCGTAACAACGACCTACCATTAACCTTTAGTTTTCTAAAGCACCGAAGCATTTCTCCACAAATTTAGCTATGGCTTCAATTGCATTGTGGCAAGATGTAAAACAGGATTGACGTACAAGTCCGATACGGGTTTGCAAAGGTATTGATATTTCTTTTCACGAACATAAATTAATAGGACATTCTTTTACTTCAGTTAATCTGTTGAAAATTTTCAAACATACTTGGAATGCTATCGCATGAATAGAAACAATCTCCTTGGTATGACAATCCCATTTCTTCCGTAATGTAGTAGTGTCAGGATATTTAAGATTATGTAGAAAATAATGAAGATATGTGCAATTAAAATTACCTTTTTTAACAATATTAACTTTTTATTTTATGTAGCATAACTTATTTATTTAAGTTTTGTCTTACGCCTATAAATGCAGGGTGTAGCGAAATTCCTGAGCTAAATTTCAGGAATGGATTCCTCATATGAAGAGAAGAAAAATTAGTTATATCACAATAGGTCCGAAAATGTGTATTTTGGGCACTGTAGGATGTGAAAGAGCAGTAGGTTTTATTTTAGGGCCCCTGATAGTTTCGCAACCAATCAACCATCAACGTTGTTCACATGTTTGTCTCACCTTCCGTGCGCGAGTTATGGCAGCCTTTACACAGTATGCTTTATAACAGGCATTTTCTAGCGTGTTCGGAATTCTGCGAAAACGAGCGGAGGCCTGTAGGAGTATTCAGACAGAAGGTGGACATTTTGAACACATCATATGAAATATCAACAGACAGTTCCAGCAGGTGTTAAAGACGTATTCAGTGAATATCATCAATGCAACACGTTAACAAATTTAATGTGATCGTAAAAGTAAGATGTGTTGAAGTGCACTACGATTGAAATCTGATAACTCAGAAATGAAGCATTTCTGGGTCCGTGTTGATATAACTTATTTTCTGATCACACTAAAAGAAATGCATTCCTGAAGTTTTTCCCAAGAGTTTTGTTACACTCTCTAGATAGATAGATAGATAGATTTGTTGAGTAATATTATAGCTAAATACAGATGTTATATTATCATAATTTTATCTTAAATCCAATGCACGGGTCTTCTGACCGTACTTATTTTGTACCTAAAACAAGTCCTACTTTGTAAGTTCCCCCCCCCACCTATGATTAGATTCAACCACTTTCTAAAAGAACACATAGACTAAAATGAAAATCACAAACAAAACACATTATATAATATATACAAAGCTAAAAGAGACATAAAAGTGTATAATTGAGTAGATACCATTATCACTTCGTCAGTTCGCATCACAAACTTCAACAGCAGAAGTTCTAATCTGTCTCGCCTTCAAGAGGAACAATCCAGTCTTTTGTTCATATTCTCTATTCCCCATGAGGTTAAGACATGCAAGCGAACTCCTATTCTGACTTAGCATCGAGGGTACACTCTTTATTATAAGGTACAGATTTCTACAACAATCAGCATTCTTAACCATTGTTTAAGCTTTTTTTTTTTTGTGACAGGCAATTTTCTTTCTGGGCTCATTACTTAAACTTATTTTTCGAAAATAGTTACTTGTTAATAGTATTTTTAATAATTTCTTTTTTCGAAGTCCTTGATTTTTTTCTTATTGCTCTGGTATAACTTAAAATTTGATTTCTAATAATTTTAAAGGAGTAGTATTATTGAGTAGCTAGGGGCGGGTTAGGAACGGCCCTTCAACACGTGGACTCGACTGTGGTCTATTGTGCACCCCGAATTATGATAGTAATGAGAATGAGGTGTACCAGCCCACAGGCCTCATGAGACCCCTCACCTGCTCACTCAATTGGCCCCCGACACTCTCCGCCTTAAGTTCATACCGATAAAGTGACCAAGCAGCACAGTATGCATTCCGACAGCCTTTCTAAGGTGCCGTAGCACCGTCGGAAGTGCTCTTAAGAAGTGAAGCCTGGCAGAGATATTGCGAAAGGCTCAGAACCCAGAGACGGTTTCAGAGAGGACGTCCCTGCTGCAAGCGGACGAATATATGCACCATGACCGGAATATGCCTATGGAATGAGATGATGAAGATGAAAGATATAATATGAAATCCAGTTTTTTTTTTCTACAGGGAAGAGGAAGGAAACTGGACCTTGGCAGTGAAATTTCCAACCCGGCATTTTCCTAAATAACTGTGTAAAACCACGGAAAAGCCACAGATTGGTCGGTCCGGGAATTTGAATCGCGCACCTCCCGAATTCGAGTTCTTAACGCATGATCTACCTCAATCGGTCAATTTTAAAGGAAATAAGTAGCTCAATCTGAGACCATATCGATGTTAACTAGAGTAAAATGAACATTTATTCCATTTTAACTGTATTTTAGAAACATGATTTCGATGTCAAATATCATAAACGTAACAAACAGCCGAACAACTGAAGGTATTTTCCGTTACTATAACTGTAGCGATATCGATCGTGAATTGTATTACGCATTTTCAACAGTGTTTACATAACAAAGGGACTTCATAATACATGTAGGTCATACTGTATAATACACATAGTTTTAATGAATGCATGCATAATTCGTTACGGTTTCGTATTTTACGCGTCATTGCTTTAGAAATACATTTTTTACATACGTACATGTATGGTTGTGTAAATAGATAGGTTGTGGGTGCATAGCTGTGAAACTCCGAACGCACAGCCAAAACGAGGCTGAGTGATGTGTGAAATGCTATTTTGGTTGTATTTAGTTATAGTATTACATTGCATGCATGAAGTTAACTAGAAAATATTTATATTTCTCTCTCACTCTTTTCCTCTCACTGTTTCCTGATTAAGTAACTGGTAAAATATGAAACCACGTATGTGCAAATAAATACGTATTGGTATCGATTGACAGAACAGGACATAATGGAATAGATGCAATAGCTTAGAGGATAATTTTAAAAAGTATGCGATAAATATGTTAAACTAGTATGTTAGGGCTGTGCAAATTTCAGAGGAGGAGCAGAAGCAATTAACTATCAATAAGAAAGTAATTACTATATAGCCTATTAATCGAAATCATTTCTTCTGGATATTATTATTATTATTATTATTATTATTATTATTATTATTATTATTATTATTATTCTATAACTAATCCCATGACGCTTCAGTCCTTGAAAAGTCTTGGCTTCCCTTTCTAGGTGTTTTCAATCTTATGCACCAGACATACACATAGTGAAATTTCTGTGACGAACTGTTAGTACAACTATAAGCTCCCTCCCCAAAATACAGTGCAACAAATGGCTATGAAATATGACAAATATCCATACTCTAGGTGGGATTCGAACCCACGACGGTAACCCTTCTGCAACTTTAAAGTTGAGCATCTGAATACTGCGTAAACCAGAATGGGCTTTTGTTCCATAATTAGTCTTCCTGCAAGATATTAGATATTAATAAAGAAATCCTTAGCGATATCTAGTATTCACGGAAGAAACATAAGTCGTGTCCTATTACAGAGGTAATTTATATTAATTATACCGAGTAAATCGAAAGTCTGGATCCATATAAATATCTTCCATATGCTTGATTTTCTATTAGCATAGATGTTACCAGTATTTGTAAGATCAAATACTCTACCAGTGACACATTCGATTCTAGACCTCAACTATCTCAAAAGCCGCCATTTTGGATGCAACTTTGAAATTTAAATGGAAAGGGTGTCATGTAGGTATTCAAAATCATGTGAAATTCTCTGAAAAAAAAAACAATAGATAATAACTACATTCTATTATTATATCTCAGCTGATCATTTTCCACGTCTGCAAAGGAATGCTGCAAAAATAATGAGTATGTTAAGTACGACGTACTTATGTGAGCAGGTGTTCTCTGTTATAAAATGTGTGAAACACAGATCACAGCTAAGCGATAAGCATTTGGCATCTATGATTCTGCTGCATTCGAGTAGATCGATTGTTCCAGATATTACTCGTCTGGTGGCACAAACACACTTGTAATGCCTAGCATTTTAAGTTTACGTCTGTTCCTAAAACACTGTTTCTGTTTAGAGTTTATTTTGTCAATGTAAATGCAATCAATTTATTTATATTGTTTATATTTTGTTTAAAAGACGATCCTACATCCTCATCTTCTTGCCCCGCTGGCTCCGTCGATTTCCATAGCAGCGAATTCTACTCGTTGCCTGGTCCACTTATTCCTGCCCAGTCTGCACCCTCTCGCCCTGGGCGAGGCTTCAGGGCGCTCCGTGAACACCTCTGCAGTAGTTCACATCCATTGAGCAAAGCATGGTTAATAAATAAAATGAAATACAGGTGTTGCAAAACTCCATACTCAAACTTCTAGGGATAGTAGAGGAGACCAAGACAAAGATTGTTTGTTATATAACCATAGGAAAGCAATAGTTACGTCAGTCGTCACCTTCGAACGCAGACATTTCTGACAGACATTGAGAGTGAGGTAACCATTTAAAATGGTTTTGTTGACATTTTGCTTACAGGTATTGTTCAAACGTGCGGCCTCTTACTTCAATACATTATGTACAACGAAGTGACAATGCGTCTCTCATACTTTGAAATGCTCCATGTTGATGTTGTAGGTGAGCGGCAGCTACAAGAATCCGAGCAACGAAGTTATCCTCTGACACAATTAGCGTTTCATACACTAAACTCTTTAAATGTCCCCACACAAAAAATCGAGTGGGGTAAGGTCAGGAGAACGAGCAGGCCATGCAATGGGCCCACCCTGGTCAATCCAATGTTCACCGAATGTGCCACGTAAGACCTGTATGCAGTCTGCTAATTGTGACGTGTTTGTGTTGCGCAGAGATGTTTGTTTCTACTCAGCGATGCGTTCGAAGTCGACGACTGACGTAACTATTGGTTTCCGACCTATGGTTATTGAACAAAAAATCTTTGTTTTGGGCTTCTCTACCATCCTAGAAGTTTGAGTGTGGAGTTTTACAACACTCTGTATGTGAACAGGTTACATAGTATCGACTTCGATGTGATTAAATTCAACATGGTATATTGTAGTAGGCCCTAATGTTTCTTTTTCAAGAACTTGCATCAACTTGTATACGGTTGCAGCACTCGTTAGTTGAGAAAACTGCAGAAGAAGAGATACGGTACGTTTATTGCAGGAAGAATACAGAGAAAATTGTAGCTTATGGAAATGGAACATAAAGTGAAAATGCAAAATATGAAATTGAATTAAGATAACTAGAGGTCGAATACAAGAAAGCTGAATATAAAACAAAATGATTCGGATTATATTTTATAATTTTTGCCCAATTATATTATAGGTATTAAATGAAAAGTTGTGTAATTATTTCCATTCGTACTGCATTCCCTTCAACATCATTGTTATGAATAGCATGGTAATCCACGTCAAGTAATTGTTCATGTAACTCATCAGGTAAGTCATCTCCCTTCGCCATGTTATGTAGTACAGGTGTTGCAACTATTACAGCTGCGGTCGTTTGCAATTAGGTTCTCATCCCTAAAGATATGCTAGGGAACCTCCTCTTCCATATTTCAATTGTTCTCTCCACGCGATTCCTCGTCCGTATGTGAGCTGTATTGCGACTGATTTCAGTCGCTGTTCTTGGATTAATAATAGGTGTCATAAAATACTTCTGGCAAGGATAGGCACTATCGCCAAGAATATAACCGATAACTATTTATCCTCTCTCTAAACGGGCAGGAAGAAGCGAAGAATAGAAAACAGTACTGTCATGAGTTGAGCCTTGGCACCGGGAAACAATGTCGCATATTTCTAGCTTAGCATTACATACCACTTGCACATTCAAAAAATATATACTTTTCTGTTTCTATACACTTCAGCATTGTCTCCACCAGGAGACTGATGAGTATCATCCAAACATCTCAGCATATCAGGAAAGCCTGCAATATTAAAAAACTGTGTTTTAGTGTTAGTCACCTCTACATCAGTTTCTGGCATTTTAACATAATTTGATCGAACTAAGGCGATGTAATGTGTCAATTTTCTAATAATTCTGCTAGCTATAGATTTATTAACATTTAAACTGTCCCCAATTACAATCGAAAACTGCCATACTCATAGAACCGAAGACATAACGGCAGCAGGTTCATTCCTGATATGGCAATAATATTTCCTCTTATACTTGGTTCCAAATGTGGGCCAATTTCATGAAGGAGATTCATTACAAGTTCTTACGATAACCGTAATTGTTTCTTGAATTCACCGTCGTCAAATATATCAAAAGGGTTATTTCGGTTACGAAACTGTCGCTGTCGTATCAGCATTAACATTTCTTCTTCTGACGAAGAAGAAGAACAAGAAGAAGAAGATGATGATGATGAGGAGGAGGAGGAGGAGGAGGAGGAGGATGAAGAAATGTTCATCTTGCTATTAATATAATATTTACTAGTGAGGCCACCGACGTGGCTCAGTCGGTTAAGGCGCTTGCCTGCCGGTCTGAAGTTGCGTTCGGGCGCGGGTTCGATCCCCGCTTGGGCTGATAACCTGGTTGGGTTTTTCCGAGCTTTTCCCCAACCGTAAGGTGAATGCCAGGTAATCTATGGCAAATCCTCGGCCTCATCTCGCTAAATACCATCTCGCTATCACCAATTTCATCGACGCTAAATAACCTAGTAGTTGATACAGCGTCGTTAAATTATCAAATTAAAAAAATTACTAGTGATTTGTAACGTTTACACTTTCGCCATATTGTACAACTTATCCAGTCGATAAGGAGTTATCCCTTCATTTTTCGGGGGATAAGCTATCCAGAGATTTACTTATACATTGGATAAACGCTATCTCACATTTCGGCAACACTTATCCATTGGATATAGCTATTTAATACATATATGTTCCAGAAACCGGCCATTAGAAAAGAAGTTTCAATCCCAGGATAAAAAACACATTACTATTATTATTATTATTATTATTATTATTATTATTATTATTAGTTTCATTATCATTACTATTACTACTTTATCATTATTACAATCATAATCTTCAAGGAATTTATCACTACTTCTAAACAGTAGAATAAGGTGATGTAGAAATATTAATCCAGAATATGAAAATTTCGAACTATGCTACTGGTGCTGATATTGGCTAACTACATTTTCAATTGTACAAGATTGTATCGTCGTTGTTCCTGCAATAACTCCTATGTGACATGTTTATCGATTTTCAGATTTTTGCTCTATTAAATAAGTTAAATAGTGATACAGCAAACAATAAAATCTCTTATATGTAATTATATTTTTTGTTTCGAAAATGTAAGAATTCACAGTCTCCTATGTACCACTGCCATAGAATGAATACATGTGTTTTTTCTTCCTACTGAAAATTTTTATATTTTGCACTAGGGGTTATTGCAGGAACAACGACGATATGTCATTATAATTTCTTTACTTATGTCACTTTATGACGTTATGGGACTAGTTGTATGCATGACTATTGGTACAATGGAAGCTTCATATACTCTATTGTAATAATAATTATTGAACTTTGAAAAGTATTTAAATTCCCTGTAATAAATCTATAATTTAGATTAGACACTTAACAGACAGTAAATAATCAGTGGACTCTTATCGATTAATCATTGCTTGGTATGATACAAGACCACGTGTGAAGAAACACAGAAGTTAAAACACGACGTTAAACTTGTATATTAAATCCGGATTCTTGGGAAACTCGAACCCAGACGTTGTGCTCTTGTAGCATGTAAAATTATTTGTCACTTTGTGATTAATAGTAACTTTACATGGCTATAATAAATTTATACTCGCAGTTTAATGGACACACCATGTATGTAATCCATTTAGGAAGGAGGTTGTGACGATCATGTCCCCAAACTTTTATCACACAGCACATGACAATAAAAAGGCGCTCGTCACCACAACACATAGTCTTAATTGATTTATTGCTTAATGCCACAGCCCAGTAGGTTTCATTTGACACTGAAACAGGCGACGAAGCATCTTGAAACCATTACACTCCACAGCATGTTGTTCTTTGATGTACGAAGTATCGAGTTTTATTCCGAGTAAAAGCGTAGTGTCAGAGGAGTCTCCACACTGTGTAATGCAACGCATCTCTCCCCATTAAACCATTTTATATCGGAGATATCCTCTGAAGTACCTTTATCACAGTGACGTCGTGTGGTCGTGGACTCTCGCGTGTGCGATCAATTTGATTTCCCGTCCATTACAAGTTTCCTGTTGGAGAGAGAGTGCCGCGTCCGGCCGGCCATCCATTTCCCAGGTAGACGATATACACCAAGTTCTGCAACAAGTGGCCACGCCGCCCCTCGCCGCAAGCAGATCTTCCCTCCCTAAAGTGTGAGAAATTTGATTCCATAGATGCGAAAAGCCATCAGCTGCATCCCAAATTCAATGAGACAGCGCCGTTTATGTCTTTCCCTCTGGCTGAGGTAGTAGAATTTCACACTAAAGTTCAGCGAACATGAATTAAATATTAGAAAAAAGTAGAAACTTCTTTCCTCTTATTACGATAGAGTTTATGTTTCATTTCTTCCCTTGATTTCCTTCAATAATCACCATAGTAAGGGTTACTTACACCTTCCATCGTTAAAAAGTGAAACGTTTTACAAATTTTATTCCTTCATATATTTAAGCTCTATTTGCATAAAATTTTATATGCTTAATGGTTGAAAAATTCTCTTCACACTAAAACAAAAATATTTGCCTACATAAAAAGTTTTGTTATTTTGTATTTTCAAAAATTTCATTCTGCGATTTGTACCAAAATAATTTTCAAGAAATTACTCTCAAAATTTGTAATATTTTTATTCTTTTTCGCCTTAAATTTATTATACATATTAGCAAAGCTCAATAATTGTTAAAGTATCTGAACTGGAAGAAGAAACCATTGTTATATATATATATATATATATATATATATATATATATATAAACACACAATAATAATAATTTCTTACAAAGAAAGGGAGACATCTGTCTGATAGGCCAGGTGACCATTCAGATTCACATTATTACTCACATACACGAATTTAATTTAATTAATATGAAAATTGTACTAATTTGGAAACAAATATTACTAACCATAAAAACTGATATAAAATTTTGATACAATCACATTAATATGTAGAATAGAAACAAATATTTAGTATAAGTATAGAGTCCTCAAGAATTTGTACACAAATACTTTCTATGTCATACTGCAGTACACACACACACACACACACACACACACACACACACACACACATATACTGCATATATATATATATATATATATATATATATATATATATATATATATATATATATATATTAATTTAACATTGAAATTTTTTTGTTTCTAAATTTCTGTTTAAGGTAGGAAAAAGGTTGAGCAAGTTTGTTGATGTTACTAAGGAAAAGGGCGATATAAAATTTCATGCAGTTACCTAAAAAGTAGTGGAAGTTACAATTTAAACAGTTTTGAGAAAATGAGTGTTAAATTTACAGATTGCTGGTTAGTATTATGTTTGCATTGCATGATATTTTAATGTATAACTAAGTCTTATTAAATTATTATGAGAAAAAGGAAAAATCATTTTTTTGCCTTCCACAGTGTATGTTTGAGAAAATGAATGATTAACTTACTGATCAGATATTCTATTTGGTTGGCAGGACATTTTAACACATAACTTGGTCAATATTATATACATACCGTAGCTTACTTTTTCCACAGACATAAAGCTGGAAGTTCATATTGAATTGGTTTAGGCCTAAAAATGAAACATTTTTTTACCGTGGAATGTATTATGTAACCCCTTAACCACTTGACGACTTTACTGATGAATGCCTAGTTTAGTTTAATCATGTGTCTTAAACATAATCAGCAGTATGACTACAAGAAAATTCATCCGATGATCCGCAGAATGAAAATAGTCATTTTAACATAAGAGTATATCGAGCTGTAATAATAATCTTGAGTTGTTTGGCCTCTTTGGTTCTGGAATTTGTGAAAAATTTGAACAAAATCGGACACGCACACTCACAGTGCGATTCTTACACGTAGTTCCCGCACACTGGCTACCGGCAAGAGAAAGTGTAAGAGCCGGGAGCATCCGTGCACCCGCACGGACAGAAGAACTGCAATTATATAATGAAATTAATCTGACTACCCTATCACAGCAGGCGCTCGAAATGTTCATCAGAAAAATAAAATTAAGGGAATCGAACATGGAGCCGCTTGGTTGGGAAGCGCACGTGCTTTCCACGTCTCCACAACGGCGGATTATAAATATATTTATTACTCGAAATATGTATTGTATTTCTTCTTTAGTCATAATTTATTAATTTACGGTCATATTCATGGAGTAATCTACGTAAGTTACTCGTAAATAGTACAGGTGCTAATGCGTTTTGTACGGTAAACCTATATTTATTGCTATAAAGAGGTTCATACACATACATATATCACATACTGCATTTAAGCCCTACTTCTTCGAAGTCTGAATTCTAATTTTTATTGTGTGTGCTTTGTCTCTTGCCTTCAACACTATGTTTTCTTCTTGTTTCAGGTAAGTGTGAAGCTAATTTCAACTTCTCCACTTTCTCGTAACAGGTGTTGGTATCGTAAAAGTAAGTACTCGTATTTCTCTGATTGAATTTTTATGACCGATTTGTGCCTTTCAAAGTAGAGTAAGATATTGAGATAGCAATTTTATTATACCTATGGAACGATTGTGCAATAGGAAATTATGTGACATTCGTAGTCGGATAAACGTTTGAAATGTTGGAAGAGGGTTTCAGATATGAACATTAGAATACACGAAAAATTCTCTTCATTGGCGAGGTAGTTTCGAAGAGATTTCCTAAAGGCGGGTGCTTTATGCTTTCACGAGATCGAATGATTCTACTTACGAATTATAGGGAATGGGTTAGCCTTTGCCTTGAACTTGGTAGACATATGCTCGACCTTCCCTTCTGTTCCTACCCCCTCCATAGAAACGTTGTTCCCCTACTGCGCATCGCGAGTATCTTGACAAAATGCATGAGCTGTATATGCCGTGACTTATCTTCCGTTGTATACGAGACTACTACAGTTCATGAAGAAATTAAGCCTATAGTTAGGATTAAAATACAATTTTATGGTACCGGTAATGAATTAATTAGAACTCATTAGTATGTTATACTGAAAATTAGATTCAATATTATCGAAACATACAATATTCTCTAGATTATTTTTTTTGTTTTGTTGATAAATGACGTCCACAGAAAATGAAAAGAACAGTATTGGCTCCTACATTAAGCACGGGCGTCTGACGACTAATGCGTAAGTAAAATGTAGAAATAAGTAGTTTAAGCTTGGGTGTAAAATACTTTTACCCTATCAAAAGCTAATTTTATATCTTTATTATTTTCATTAGCGATTTGGTATTATAGAAGTTACATTTTATATGTTTTTTCTCTCATGCGATATTTAATTTTACGTCTAGGCCTATATTTTTACAAGTACGTGTTTTTTAGGTAGTTTATTTAATTAACTATTCCTACAATTCTGTCAGAATTACTTCCTGCTTCCTGTTTGTTTTTTTACACTGCATATCCTTAGAGTTCAGAATTCTCAAGTATATTATATTTTTCATATCCATAACAAAACAATAGATTGAAACAAGCTGAATTCTATATTATCAGGTTATACTACAATGTGAAACAAAAGTAGGACTTGTGAAACTACAAAATCCCGTCTATATGTGCAAACGCATTCGAAACTGGACACTTCTGATGGTTTCCATTTGTTTTTTTTTTTTTTCTATTTGTTGCGAAATTGAAATCAGAGTTCGTCCATCCAGCGGACGCTCCTAGAAGTAGATTTGAGTTCGCAATATTGGATTAGATGCCCGATTGTTGTTTCTGCATTCTCTCTTATCTGCTTGCGGATACCTTCACACGGCAAAAGAAGTGTAACGCCTGAAGCTGCAACAGTGTCTTCTTCCTAATTCCATTGTATGAAGTTGGATTTTTGAAGCGAATTTAGATAAGATGATAGAATTTCTTCAGCTCGTTTATTGTCAAAAATAGTAAAATAAACGAAAATGGATAGACGATTGAATGACCGTTGTATTGAAATTTATTTAGTATCTACATATTGTTTACTACTATATTGTATTGTATTTTATGCAGGGAAGGGTAGATGGATTGGGATGACTAATAGGTAAATAGGCTATAGAATGTTGTCAATTCAATAAGCTATAATTCTTGAGCAAAAGATTTTATATTTTGTATGTATGTATGTATGTATGTATGTATGTATGTATGTATGTATGTATGTATGTATGTATGTATGTATGTATGTATTTATGTATGTGTGTATGTATATTATGAGCACTGTAATTATTATTATTATTATTATTATTATTATTATTATTATTATTATTATTATTATTATTCTTATTCTTATTCTTATTCGTTGCACTACAGCCCTTTAAGGGCCCTTACTGACCAGCCGGCTGTTGGCCTTACGTACACATGCCGAAATAGAGGTTGGCGATTATTCACCCAGAATATAGGTATCGAGTGGTTAGCACGATGATCCTCCCGGCCTTTATAGCTGGCTTTCGTAACTTGGCTCCCCAAGTGCATCACATTGCTGAGTTGGCACAGATCCCCTACACTGGCAGAAATTCCATGAGAAAATTTCTTCCCTTGAGGACTCGAACCAGTGGACATTCCATTATACATATAGCTCATCCGTCCAATTCAATTTCAAAATCTAAAGATTATATCAATAATTCTCCTGTATTATGTCATAGTTTACATAAAGCTCATGAATCTCATGTATTGCATGCATACTGTACATTGTTCTTTATTCTTTGTTATTTGCATAATTTATTATTATAGGTCCAGATTATATGTTTTTTGTTATATCTGAAGATGCCCCAAACGGCGAAAACGTTCATATATTTTATTAAATAGCAAATAAACATTTGCAAGTTGATATGTCTTAAGATTGAAAATTGATTATATACTTATTAATAATTCACCAGGCATATTGAAATATAAAAATGAATTGTTTAAATCAGATTTTGTACGGTTTGCAATGGAATGGTAGAATTTGTGAATGTTTAAATACTAAGACAATAATGTATTAATATGTGAAGGAGTGATCTAAATGCGAAATGAAAAGAAATCCTGAGAAAATCTGCAGGTTACATTAAGAGCACAATTGCTGGTAAATTATACTAGACTTCGAGTATAGTATATAATACTCTCAGGACTCAGGAGGATACACGTTATCGAATCAGTCATCGAATGAGTGTATGCATGTCGCTGTACATGATGAAAGAATTGCTGAATGAATAATTGCTTAATTGAATAAATGGTCGGGTTTGATTGAATAAGTAGTTGCATGAAATAATAATGAATAGGTGCGAACGCTTAATGGATGAGAAAATGGGTGACTGATTGAGTGACAGAGTGATAGGGATAGTGAGTGAACAGCTGGAAGAATATGAGAATATATTATGAATAAGTGAGCGAATAAGTTAATTGATAAGTGCGTGAGCAAATGAATGATTGGATGAGTGAGCGGGTAAGTGATTGAATGGATGAGAGAGTGCATAATTTACTGAATGAATGGAAGAGTACATAAGAATAGATGAGTGGGTCAGCGACTAAATGGAAGGATGAGTGAGTATCTAAGAGACTAAATGGATGAGTAAGCATGTAAGTAAATTAATGAGCGGATGATTGAGTGGATGAGTGAATGAATGATTGGATGAGTGGGTAGGAGTATAAATAATGAGTGAGTGAGTTGGTAAGCTACGAAATGAATTGATGAGTGAGTGGATGAGTGACTGAATGAATAGATGAGTGAGTAAGAGAATAAATAATGAATGAATATGTTGGTGAACGACTAATGAATTGATAAATAAGTGGTTGAGCGATTAAATAACTGGATGCATGAATGTGTGAATGACGGATTGAATAAATGAGTGCGTTTGTAACTAAATGAATGGATAAGCGAGTGGGTGAACGACTGAAATAATGCATGAGTGATTGGTTGTTCGACTGAATTAATGCGTTAGCGAATGTGTGACAGACTGCATGAATTCATGAGTGAGTGAGAGAGTGGGTGACTGAGGTAATGTACAGTATGAGCGCGAGGGTGAGAGACTGAGTTAATGGATGGATGAATAAGAATTGAGGGATCGGGTAAGTAAGAGAGTAAGCGACTGAATGGATAAAGGATTAAGAACTGAGGGAATGGATGAGTGACAGGGTGAGCGACTAAGTGAATGGATGAATGGATAAGTGTTCTTGTTGTGAGAAGAAGAAAAGCAAGAAAACAGCTAATTTTTCTGCTAGAAAATAATTGCAAACGTATGTTAAAAATTTAATACACCTTTGAATTCGTAATAACTGTCAAACTTTTGTAATGGATATTGTAGTAAAGGTTCTAAAGTTTGTATTGTTAACAACCAACGACCTTATTCCGCCATCTTAGGGTGCGTCACAGCACTAGGTATCTTACCTCGATACTTGGGGAAGATGATCACTTTTTTTCGGGGTAAGATGACAACTTGTTGCAAGAGTTTAATTTTTGTTTTATTGCAGGAAATGTGTAAATATTATATAAGATCCTCTGATAGAAGTCAGTGGATTGAGGGCAGTCTTCAACTTGCGATGGAATATGTTATAATAGAGGGTATGTACTGTTTTAAAGCATCGCAAGCATACGGGATTCCTTACCGTACCCTTAAACGCCGCCTAAAAAAACTGATGACGAAAAAAATGTACTGGATTGAATTCATTGTGTGCAAGAAGTGATTTCACGAGTCTTGCACATGGCAATAAAATATGTGCAATGACCGTATTTCTAAGTGGTGATAAACGATTGAAAAAGTATCCATGAGTTTTAGATTAAGTCAATTATGTTATATACATGTATCGAACCAAGTTCAGGTAAAATACATATGTCAGTAAATGTGTTAATTGGATTTGCCATCTTACCCCCGACTATCGGGGAAAGATGCCTACAGTGCAGACAAGAAGGAAACCTGTATCTATAAACAAGGTAATTAATGTTTAGTGCAGACAAGAGGAAAACCTCTATCTATAAACAAGGTAATTAATATTTTAAGTTTTGTACCAAAAACATAGTTTCAAAATATATTACAGGCTTTGATATTTCAATATGAAAATCAAAACTAAATGAACAGTATCTTAAATTTTCAATCAAAGAAAAAGTCAGGCATCTTCGCCCGATCCACTCTAAGTAATTAAAATTTATATGTTTTTTACTTTTCTGTAATCCTTCAGAGCTTTAGAAATATTTTGTTTACATCATGTATATAGAATAAATGTAAGAGTAGATAGATAGAGGAAGAAAGAACATTTTTGTTCCAGGGAATGAACTCTTCGCGTCCCTCATTTCTCAGTTTTCATATTTTGTGTGCGTAGATAGATTACATCGGCGGAACACCCTGAGGGCGTGGAGTTGCTATGAAAGTGTGTTCTGCATCTGTACCGTTATGGGCTATTTCATCATCATTACTATAAATTCCTGGCGGGATTGTTTCAAGCTTTATTTCATCATGCACATGTGGAGTCAAACGGCATACCGCGAGAACTCTGGAGTAATGAATTTGAACAATAATCTGAGTTTAATGCAAAATGCAATGAAGGTTGTAAGCTTCAAAGTTCTGAATTCTAGTTGTATTGGTTTAATGTGCTCAGCTCTAACGGAGTGTACTTACTACAGCTCTGAAAGGAAAATTATCCACGGCGAATGGTAAATCGAACTAGGTTACTATAGCTAGCGACTGCAAATACTCGTTCTGAAATTCATAATTACAGACAATCCTACATAAGTAGTGCTAATTATATTTCACATTAGATATTCTCTTAACATGTGTTCAACTCCCAGGAGAGCTGAAGTCTAGCTCTACTCCAGTTTTCCAAGGGAAGCTTTAAGATTAATTTGAAGACTTAGTGCAAAGTGTCAGTTTCCAGGTCTTCAGGGTTATAAGCCTACATGTTTTGAGAATCTCTGATGCCACAAAAAGAAGCTTTAATTAAGCAATCAGGCTGTCTTCAAAGAGAGATTAATCCTTTTCTAATGTAAGAATTAAGAACACATTATATACTGATGATGAGTAGGGACATCCGATTTTCGGGAATAATTTTTACACGAAGATCTGCTGATTGAGTCAGAGAGTTTACACGTTTGTAGGTATGAATGACATTTATTCTGTAGACATGTTTTACAATCACGATTTGTTACACATTTTACTCGTTTTTCCGTTTTTTGCGAATTCGGAAGAAACATTTTTATTCGTCTTTTTTTATGAATATCGATGAATAGTACATTCATCGGTCACGAAATTTCATTACGTATTTTATTTTCAACAACCAAACATTCAAAATAAGTAATAGATTGGGTTTGTCTTTCATATTTTATCATGTAGAAAGCATGGTTGCTCAAATGTGAGTAAATGAAAATTTGTGTCTCGCGTGTGCAACACTTAGGTTTGCCACACTCTAAAACAATAAGAAGAAATTTCTAAAAGATATTTACGACATTTTCAGAGTAAGCAAGGAAGTCTAAGGAATACGTTATGTAGGGGAATGAGTGTTTCATTACCAATTTTTAAAATTATTGCCATGTTTAAATTGAAACATTTTCTACACGATTTGCATTTTTGAGTAGAGACGTTTTCCACTATTTATATAACTACTTTTTTCGCGAATTACAAATAGTTTTATTTACCGACATTAATGTATTTTACTCACCGCTTTAAGTAGTCTCTACTTATAAGTCAACTTATCTGTGATATTGCTTGTGTAATATAGTAAAGTTTGCTAAAAATAGTTATATTCAATTTCAAATAAAGGACACACAATGGCGTTCCACAACGACAAACGTCGCACGATTTTCTTCGCGACTTTCTTTGTTATGTAGAATAAGATAATAAGTTAAATACTGATGTTCATATAAAGTACATATATAGTACTTAAGAAAGTATACTATGAAAATAAGAAAAATAGACAACTCTAATGTACTTCTTCGGAACATACATTTTCAAATTTCGCAGAAGAAATATTATCCTTGACAATTTTTTACAAAAAACATCATTCTTATCGTAATCATAGACTGTTAATATTCACAAATATTTATAGGCCTATATTTTCATCTCAGTTTTTATTTATCTACGAATGTATGTATTTTTAGAACTCTAAATGTTATATAGATCAACTTTATTAAATTATAGGCTATTGATTTTCATATATGATTATGTATATCTCTGTGTTCATGAATCTATATATATATTATGCATTCATATAATCTATAAATGTTTATTGTACTCCTATAAATGTATATTGTAACGTTACGAATATATACCGCTACTTTCATATCAGGTATATTACAACGGAAATAAGTATTTCCATAATTTCTTTAATTATAATCTTAATATTCACCTTGGGAAATGGTGAAAGCATGAAAATACTGATATCATAATTGTACGTAATGATTAGAGACAGTCGAAATTCTTTAGTAAAAGGGACTAAAATTCTTGGTTAAAAAAGGTTAAAAATGCTTGAGTGAAAACGAAATTTTTTTAGTACTCCTGAAATTTTCACCCTGTTTTATTAAATTATTATGTTGCTTAAGATAATTGACAATTATAATTATATATTCAAAGTTTTACGTTGACAACAATTCTAAGATAGTTAGGTAACATTATTTAACATTCAGAGTTGTACGCTGACAACAGTTCTAAGTTTGTCATTGTAAGGTTTCTTCTTCTATTTGTTAGCACACACGAGAACTGTGAAAAAAAAACGTTCAAGTCAACATTAGAAACTGGAACCCATGTAGCTTGGAGTGCTCCGTTCCACAAAATCACTGTGATCTTCACGTAACGACAGCAAACCTTCTCGCACTGAAAGTCCAGGACTATTTTTAACTAGGTATGTCCTTCGGTTTACTGTATGCATATACTGCTAGATCAGGTGACAGATTTTTTTAAGGTTGGCACCTGATCAAAGAGAGGTTTCAAACTGCTTTAAGTTGCGTCAAACCTTTTATGAACCATTTCAACTCACGCCATCTAGCGCCAGCATTCCAAACCTTGTGCATTTTTCAAACAGAACTTCTAAAATTTCCAAATTTAGATAATGTATTTATTAATTGCTGAAAAACTGCGTCTTTCCGCGAATAACGACAGAAAATATGCTAATTTCGCGAGTCATAGGATTTTTGCGATTTTTCGCGAGTGTTTCGCGACATGAAACGTGTAATTATACGATATTTTTATGTGAACCATGTTTTAAACTATGTTTATTTGATTTTTAGGTTTTTCGCGATTTCGCGAGTCACGAATTTTGACTGTCTCTAGTAATGATCTAATCTCATATCTCCTAAAACCTTGCACAGTAATTTACTTTACTAGGAAAGTTCAGGATAACAGAAAGGGTTTGGAATTGAACGGGTTACATCAGCTTCTTGTCTATGCAGATGACGTGAATATGTTAGGAGAAAATCCACAAACGATTAGTGAAAACGCGGAAATTCTACTTAAAGCAAGTAAAGAGATAGGGTTGGAAGTAAATCCCGAAAAGACTAAGTATATGATTATGTCTCGTGTTCAGAATATTGTACGAAATGGAACTATAAAAGTTGGAGATTTATACTTCGAGGAGGTGCAAAAATTCAAATATCTTGGAGCAACAATAAGAAATGTAAATGACACTCGGGAGGAAATTAAACGCAGAATAGATATTGGAAATGCCTATTATTATTCGGTTGAGAAGCTTTTGTCATCTAGTCTGCTGTCAAAAAACCTGAAAGTTAGAATTTATAAAACAGTTATATTACCGGTTGTTCTGTATGGCTGTGAAACTTGGACTCTCACTTTGAGAGAGGAACAGAGATTGAGAGTTTTTGAGAATAAGGTTCTTAGGAAAATATTTGGGACTAAAGGGGATAAAGTTACAGGAGAATGGAGAAAGTTACACAACGCAGAGCTGCACGCATTGTATTCTTCACCTGACATAATTAGGAACATTAAATCCAGACGTTTGAGATGGGCAGGGCATGTAGCACGTATGGGCGAATCCAGAAATGCATATAGAGTGTTAGTTGGGAGGCCAGAGGGGAAAAGATCTTTGGGGAGGCCGAGACGTAGATGGGAAGATAATATTAAAATGGATTTGAGGGAGGTGGGATATGATGATAGAGACTGGATTAATCTTGCTCAGGATAGGTACCAATGGCGGGCTTATGTGAGGCCGGCAATGAACCTCCGGGTTCCTTAAAAGCCAGTAAGTAAGTAAGAAAGTTTAATATTACAACACTTCTTAATGAATAAATATTGGAAGAATTTTTGCAGCTTTATAGTAAAACTCTATTCATATTCATTTTCTTACGTTTTAGGAAATGTAGGTTACGTTGAGAGCGATTTTACTCATAATATTTTATACTTGGCGAGATGTGTCTACTTTGCTTAAAAACTTTGCAATCTAACGTTAAAAAGAGCAAAAATTGAAGAAACATTCTATCAGATAAGAGAAGTGTAAATACCCGAAAAGCATTATGACCGCCTTCTAAAGTCGAAGTAAGCTGCGGTCCGTGTGGGAGTCCACGTCACCACGGAGACCGGAATCCTCTTACGGCAGGGCAGGTCCGTCACCTCTGCGGGTGTTTGACATAGCTATGACAGTAATCTGGTAAGCCGGCGAGCAGGTCAGGAGGAGGAAGTGTCACCTGCTGCACAAGTAGTCTGACAGACTCGGAGTGCGCAATCCCAATTCCACAGCCTCCTGCTACATCATCCAATGTAACGTGTCAATCATTCCTTGTGTACTTAGCTCCATCGCAGATTTTTTTTCCTTATCCCAAACGGAGGTAAAAAAAAAGCTTTCGTGAAAGTCAATCTTACAGTGAAAGAATAATTCGGAGTGAGAAAGACAGAGGCCTAATGTTGAACGTCATCGAAGACACTAAAAGAATGATGTAGCACATAAACGAATGTCATTTAAAAAAATAAGTAAAATAAATACTGTAAATAAAATTAAAAGAGGAAATAAATTCACTATATTACCCTAGATCATATATGCCCAGATATCTCGGCCTTATAGACTTTGTCTGTAACAATTTTGTCAGGTTTACTATGTTGCCATCTAGTTGTTTCATAAAGAGTCATAATTCTCATTTGAATTGCATTAGCGACTGAACTGCCATCTCGTGTTCGTTTACGTCGGACGGGTGGCGGTTGTTCTCTTCAAAGTGCTGCTAACTTTAACATAAGGATGAGCTATTTGTTATATATATGATCTAGGATATTACGTATTTTGTACACAAGTATAATATAATTTGTAATATTATGTAGGTCTATAGTACTACAACTACTGTCACATGTTGGAATAGTAGGAAACGAAACAGCTATCTACTTGCAAAAAGGAACCCAAACTACAACAGCAAATTCAGAGAATTTGGAAAATAAAATCCATTCAACAACAGTTTTAAGAACAGCAGACATAATTACAATAAAACATAAGTCTTCAAAATCAGACACAAAGAAAATCGTGGAAGAACATTAATAAGTTTTGGGAAAAACAAGAAAACAACCTAGGAATGAAGTTACTGCTGCCTTCATCAGACGAATGCACAATATGCAGAGAACCCAACAGCAACATGAAGTAATGAGAATATTTATTTGCACATACCACCATGGTTATCTAGAGCTCTATTCTTACTGTAACGGAATAATGGAGGTATTAATTGCTATTATAAACACAATGAAAATATAAAATGTTAGAGATCGTCGCTTTACAAGCAAAACACATTTAGTAAAAAAATATTATTTCTGAGAAAAAGACATAGGCCTATATAATATAATTAACATTATGTAGCCTATGTGTATAAATTTAGAATTAGAAAATTGAACATCGGTACACATAAAGAGAAACGACTTACTAAAATATTATTTTGAGGATTTAGTTGTGTGAAGAGCTTGGGAAATGACTTTTATGAGGGGTAATATTTTTTAATTAATGTGTTTTGTTTGTAAACCGACGATATTTTATTAAATGTGACATTCATAAAAGTGGTTTTATTTGTTTTATTTGATGCTGAGGAAATTGATTTTGATTGATTAATTCTGTGTTTATCAATTAGGCTATAGTGTTTCTGATTGCGAATCAACAGTGACAAGACAAAAATGGAAATATAACGAAAATTTTATTTATTTTAGTAGGTTATTTACGACGTTTTATCAACATCTAAGGTTATTTAGCGTCTGAATGTGATGAAGGTGATAATGCCTGTGAAATGAGCCTGGGGTCCAACACCGAAAGTTACCCAGTATTTACTTGTATTGGGTTGAGGGAAAACCCCGGAAAAAACCTCAACCAGGCAACTTCCCCCGACCGGGAATCGAACCCGGGCCACCTGGTTTCGCGGGCAGACGCGCTAACCGTTACTCCACAAGTGTGGACCATATATAACGAAAATGTTGCAGTGATAGATGGTTCTGATTGGCTTAAATTCGAAGCATTCTTACACTGCATCGATAAACCGGTAATATCGATAATAATTATTTTCGTTTGTAGTAGAATGAACTATGGATTTTATTAGAAAGAAGCTTGCACTGTCATGGCCCTCAAGTCGGTCATATTTAAGTGAATTAATGGCTGAGACAAAAATGGCATAGTCCTATTGAAAATAGTCTTGTAATAATTAAATTAGTAGTAAAATAGTAACAATAATAGTATTAGTAATAATAATAATAATAATAGTAATTTTATAGATTTCAGAAAGGCATATTCGGTTAAGAGAGAAGTTTTATATAATGTTCTTATTCAGTTTGCTATTCCCAAGAAATTAGTTCGATTAATTAAAATGTGTCTCAGTGAAACGTACAGCAAAGTCCGTATAGGTCAATCTCTGGCGGATGCGTTTCCAATTCACTGCGGGCTAAAGCAACGAGATGTACTATCAACTTTACTTTTTAATTTTTCTCTAGAGTATGCCATTAGGAAAGTCCAGGATAACAGAGAGGGTTTGGAATTGAACGGGTTACATCAGCTGCTTGTCTATGCCGATGACGTGAATATGTCTGGAGAAAATTCACAAAATATTAGGGAAAACACGGGAATTTTACTTGAAGCAAGTAAAAAGATAGATTTGGAAGTAAATCCCGAAAAGACAAAATATATCATTATGTCTCGTGACCAGAATATTGTACGAAATGGAAATATAAATATTGGAAATTTATCCTTTCAAGAGGTGAAAAAATTCAAATATCTTGGAGGAACAGTAACAAATATAAATGATACTCGGAACGAAATTATCCGCAAAAGAAATATGGGAAAAGCCTGTTAATATTCGGTTCAGAAGCTCCTGTTATCCAGTCTGCTCTCAAAAAAAAAAAAAAAAGCTGAAAGTTAGAATTTATAAAACAGTTATATTATCGGTTGTTCTGTATGGCTGTAAAACTTGGATTCCCACTTTAAGACAGGAAAGAGGTTAAGACTGATTGAGAATGAGGTGCTTAGGAAAATATTTGCAGGCTAAGTGGGATGAAGTTACAGGAGAATGGAGAAAGTTACACAACGCAGAACTGCACGCATTGTATTCTTCACCTGACATAATTAGGAACATTAAATCCAGACGTTTGAGATGTGCAGTGCATGTAACACTATGAGCGAATCCAGAAATGCATATAGAGGATTATTTGGGAGGCCGGAGGAAAAAATACATTTGGGGAATCCGAGACGTAGGTGGGAGGATAATATAAAAATGAATTTGAGGGAGGTGGGATATGATTGTAGAGACTGGATTAATTTTGCTCAGAATAGGAACTGATGCATCGCGATGGCGGGCTTATGTGAGGGCTGCAATGAACCTCCGGGTTCCTTAGAAGCCTTAAGTAAGTAAATGAAGAATAGTAATAATAATAACAAAAGTAGGCTAATAACACTTTTTAAATAAAACATCTTTTCCAATTTCGCAATCTGCAGCTTCCTTCGTATTCTGATATTTTATTCTCTTATTAACTTGTAATTTATAATAACTACAAAAAATACATTTGAATTCTTACTATATATATATATATATATGTATATATATATATATATATATATATATATATATATATATATATATATATATATTTCTGCAACCAATCCATCAATTACCTGTTTCTTTATTTTCCTATTTTATGTATGACAAAGAAACTTAACTACTCAGATAGTATAGGCATATGACCCGCTAACACGTTGTGTACCACAAATCTCGTATGGTATTTTTGTTATGTTTTATTTACCGACGCTCGCAACTGCCGAGGTTATATTAGCGTCGCCGGTTTCCCGGAATTTTGTCCCACAGGAGTTCTTTTACATGCCAGTAAGTTTACTGACATGAGCCTGTCGCATTTAAGCACACTTAAATGCCGTCGGCCTGACCCGGGATCGAACCCGTAACCTCGGGCATAGAAGGCCAGTGCTATACCAACTGCTCGAACTAGGCCGACTCGTGTGATATTTCCGGAATGGAATTCAGGTGTGCTTTATTGAGAAGTCGTAGAATAAGTGGATAGCTACGACTGGCTCTTCGTCACAGAGAAAAGGGTATGAATTTTCGCATAGAATATCTGATGTTGACCTTTACTGACCACACCCCATCCTACAAGACATTGGTATGCTATGTAAATCTTTCCGACTTCTGTATAAAATAGAACAACGGGAGGTTGCTATAGCTACAACTCTCTCCTGTGTGCATAGCGAATTCGTCAATATCGATTTTAGACAGAAGAAATATAAGCAGTAGAATCCCGGTGGGATTTTTGACGGACGTTATTCTTCATACATGTGGCGGTCTTGCAGATTCCACTTGTGTGACGGTAGAGAACCCAAGGGACCGCTCTGTTCCCTTCCTAGCCGAGATTAAAATGAAGTGCTACAAGAGTGAATCAGAAGCTGTGTCATGCACCCCAACTGTTTGTTTTGCGATTTCACGGTCAATCCGTAACCCCAGATCTTCCAGGGTAGAGAGTCTACGATAGCCTGTTAACACGCTATCATACACTTTTTAAGATTCAAGTTGTTTATTGGGCGAACATCGCCTGTTATCACCGTTGTAAAATAGATTTATTGTTCCGATTATCGGCCATAGGTTTCCTGCTTACTTTCTTATTAGAAAAAAGTATTGTTTTGTTTCGCGAAATCTACTACCCAATTTATTTGGAACTGCAAACACGAAACATAATTCGTAGTAAAAAGTTGATAGTCTAGGAAACTATGGTGAAATAGTAGTGAAAAATTAAGAAAATTCACAATTTTTTGTTTTCATGTTCGTAATTATGTTTGAACATTCTATTTTCATAATATGGTTTCATTTCCTATTTGAGACCCCTTTATACTGTGGCAAGAGATTTTATATATTGTAACAGAGAAAAAATAAATTGCAAAAAAAAAAAAAAAGACAAAATATTCTGTGTGTCTATACAGACGAAACTTTCACCGTTCTAAGGTATCATTCTGTATAATTAGATCTAAATGTAGTCATATATGCGTTGCGTCATTAAGCTGAGAGACATGTCTTTTTTAATGCTGTTTTCTCGACTTAAAAATTTTAAGCAGTTTCTTGAATAAAGAAATGCTCCTTACATCAGATTGTTCTGAAACTTCACAGAGATCAATTAAATGTTGGTAAATAACATTTAATTATCATTTTTATGAAATATTAAGTTCCTTCGTGGCATATTCATAATGCACTTAGATTAAAATATGCTGTAATAGTAAATTACCGGTAATGAAATTTGAAAATTTATTGTGACTTTCTACTTAGACTGAACTCAAGAAAGCAAAAAAAATGTTTATTCCCATGACTATTTTCAAGCTTTTGAGCTAATATGAAATAAGTGACGTCTATATAAAATATATTTATAAATATAATTTCCAAATTATGAGCCCGAATGACACCAACTTTTATACAGATGATAATATTGTAGACATGCTTATGTAGTTTAAAATTAATGAATTTTGGATGAAATTGTAGGAGGTTTAATAATCACGTAAGCGTCCCCTTAAATCATATGTACAAAACTTAAATTAACTTGAAATCAATTCTGAAGTATTTTTTTTTTCTTGTACAAAAGGTATAAGAAATGGACTGAGACATTTATTTTGTTCTCATATCCTGTTGAGAAAATTAATTATAAAATGCAAAATTATTTCTGTTCATCGGAAGATTCAAATAAAATGTTATACAAAAAACAGCGGTAACCAGTTCTATTGTTTGGACCCAAGACACGTATGTATAAACAATATTGCAAGATTTTTTAGTTCAGTTAAAGATTACACGACACTAGGCAAAACTAAAGAGGATGATATTATACTCGTAGAAAGAGGAAAAGATTCACCAGCACAGAGAATAATGAACTGCATTTAGAAAGAATAGATTATAACCTTCTGCCTAAGAGAATCCTGGACTTTTCAGCTTATCATTTTGCAGTTTACACATTTCATTGCAGTTTCTGTTCAACTGTCACTTTGCAAAACCGATTCGCATAGTTAAAAATTAAGAAGAGAAGTATAGGAAACTTTCAAATATATTATTTCTTTTGTTAGACCATTACAATAATTTTGAAAAGTGCAAAGTGATATGCTGCAAAGTGAATGAGATTTTTGCAAAGAACCAAGTCTCTGCCATTAATATTAAATTCAGTATATTCAGAATATTTTTGCTTCAGATTTAAAATAATTTAGAAAAAAATATGAAATGAGAAAATTTACTATTAAGTGATTCAACTGGCGAAGACCTGCCCCCCCCAAAAAAGAGTATATTAAAACGGGATAAATTTTCATAACCTATGTTTGTCTCAATTCTGTGAAAGTTTTCTAATTAATATATATTTTTGAAATAATTGAGCTTATGATAATTCAGAACAAAAAAGAAGTAGTTCATATATTTCATCTAGAGAACATTAATTATAACCCATATGTCTTCATAGGACAGGAAATGGAGCTCAACAACATGAACTTACAATGACTACTGAGAAATGCAACGACTTTCCAGAATGAAATAAATAGTGTAAAGCAGTCTCCAATTCAGTGGTCGACAGCACTCGCTGAAATGGGTAAAGGGTATTCGGAGCAAGATAAAATGCACCGTCGTGCAGCAGGCAGAGGGGAATAGAGCATACCCGCCAGCCGCTAAGGTGCACCATAGTGCAATCTCTTATCCGCGGGTAAGGGTCGCTAGTCCGAGCGTGCTCTGTTCTGACGACCGCTGCTCTAATTTATGGAGGAACAGAAATACTTTGCACTTTTCAGAAGCTGAAAAGTGATGAGTGAAATGTTACGAAGTTGCAACGTATAGGCCCCTGGACTACAGGCCGAGGAAACACTACGTGAAGCCGGAACGGGCTAGGAACTCTAACCATTGTAATGAATAACAAGGACGATTTCTACTTTTGTTTGTGAATTTTGTGACGGTCCAATAGCTCCTAGAGCGAGCCAGGTTTAGTCACTATACAAGAGTTCTTCACTTATGCATGATTGAAATGACTTATCATGAAAATATTTGTTACACGAAACTGAACCGAAGCAATGAAAGTAGGTATATAATGTGGGGAATTAGTTTGTGTATTATAGTGGTAAATCAAGATCATGACTAACTTTGAAGAAGGTATAGGACATCAGTTTTGACGGACTTCCACTGGATGAAAAAAGAGATAAAATGAGGATATGTGCGAGTGTATGCTCCGTTCCGAAAGTACGAATAGCAAATTAATAAAAAAATTTAAAAAATGTACTGGATTTATAATTTGGGTTTAAATATAATATTAAAAACACTTTTTAATCTGTATTCACTCTCAATTTTAATTATATTTTGGTTTGTATTGGAATCCCATCCTGAGCACGAGTCTTACTCATTCAAGAGTGGACTAGTTTATCTTACATTGTATTAACTTGTATTCGTTTCAAACTTACTAGCAATAAAATAAATAAATAAACAAATAAATAAATAAATGTAAACATAATGATGACCATTGCTAGTCTATTGCGTTGTTACATACCAACTGGAGACTTTTTCACACATTATTATTTGATGAAAGAACAAGCAAAGCTGAACAAGATGCTTTCATTAAAAATGCGATTCAAGTGCCGAAAACTAGCAAAGTTACTGATCAGTTTATCATTACTGTAAACATAATATTTCCTGTGACGGGACATGGTTACTCTTTAAATCACGCATTTGGAAGGGTCGAAAATATGCTGTGAAAAACCGATATTGTCATTGTGCCTACTGAATATAACAATATTTTAGGAAATGTTGGCACTCTACATGTTCTAGGCAAGATCTAGTATCTATACACATGGAAAACCTAAGTTAGGGAATATATTGAATCGAAACTAGAATTTAATATCCCAGATTTGAAATCTATTGAGATAAGTACAAACAAACTGTTCTGCAAACGCACATATTCAGGGATGTCAGGATGTTTTCGCATATGTCGAAATAGAGTAAAAAACGTTCGTCTTTCAAGCTCCGATAAGAACAGTTGAGCTATCCAGTGGAAAGGCATAAATACTTCTAAATAAACTTGGCATAACTAAGAAACAATCTGCTATGTCGTTTTATCAACGAGTGTTTTCTCTAGCTGTCAATATTCATAATGATAGTGAGAGTGATGACGATGATTGAGGACACTGTAATGAATTTCATGTTTTGAACATTTATTTTAAAATGTATTTTGCTCCTGTAAGTGCTGTAATAATTGGAGGACTTCATTTGTAATCAATTTTTGAATTGTGAGTGTAAATTTTTGTATTTGTACCATTTAAATGTCAATAAATATCCCTAAAAACATATTCAGATAAATAATTTAGTTTAAAAAGTTGTAACTCCAAGTTACATGAGGTAATTATCACCATTTCCAATGACGTTATTCTTAAAACACAGTGTCACGTTGTGTATACAAGTAATGAATGAAACTACACTATATTCGTAATCATTTCTGAATTTAGTTATAAGAAAATAAAAATATCGTGATTTCTGAAGTTTTGTATTTCATGGAATTACGTCACTTTGAAATAAACTCTTCAATTGGCTCATTTACGCTTTAGATCAACTATAACGTACAAATTAACTCGTAAGAGTACAAAAAGATGTACATTGTCATTGTTCGGATCCTCGGTCTATTCAATGATCAGAATACAATCTCTCACCAATTCCACTAACAATAAATAACTTTGGAGTTGATACATTATCATTAAAGAAGCTATTAGAATATTGATTGGAGTTCGATCTTTTTCCAGATTACATAAAAACTTTAATTTAGACTTGAAATATACGAATCCAGAATAAATTTATATAACTTCACACAGACCATATGATAATACTCTTCTTACAGTGTAGGATAATAGAGCTAAATCTTTTTAGAATTCGGATTGTCCTTGACTCTAATTATCGTATTCCTTTGAAACAGAAACCAACTACTTATACATTTTTCATTCATTATTATTAGTATGTACAGATAATTGTACTCAATGAGGTAGAATGTGAACTTTTGTACTGATCTTATTACTTTTGTTCTGCAACGAAGAGCATTTTTTTTTTTTTTGGGTGAAGTATTCTTATTTTCCCAACCCTTAATCAAAATCATATAAAGCGTACTACAGACGAATATTATATTCTCTAACCTTTGCGAGTTGCTGGACACACATAACTCTGTTCTTTCTGTATGCATTACTATTTCCTCAACTGCCGTAGGGCGATTGAATCAAAGGAATGGAGAGGAAAAAATCTGAACTGACTGAGGAAGAAGATTCAAACGTCGTTAGACTCTGCCATGAGATGAAACAGAAGCCCCGCCTGAAAAGAAACATTCTTTCTTTGACCGAAACAAGTTGCTATAAAGACTGTTTTATGGACCCTCGTTATGTTACTAACATAGAATGAAGTTAGGACCATCTCTTTCTTCAGTTGAAGATTCCCTCTTTCACGAATAATGTTTATCTCCTTTTCTACGCGCTGTTAATATTGAAATATCCGCCATTAGAAAGTTTAAAAACTATAGGCATAAAGGAACATTGAACTGTATTCTCAAATAAAATACAAGATATTGTTAAAAAGTTTTCAAAACTGTATTAAAATGACGGATGTGTTTCAGTGTTACTCTGTACAGGGTGGTCTGCTGCCTGTGTAACTCATAAGTAGAGTCCGAACTTTTCTGTAAATTGGTATCTCTTTATTATAATGTAGAAGCACTGTTTTCAAATTAAATTTCGATGTCTCGATGAAAAGGAGCCACAGCTGAGATTTATGATCATAACAGTGTGTTTGCATTGAGCTATTTATGTCCTTGCAAGCAAAAATTCAATTCCGTATATTGTAATGAAATAAGAAGTTTGTTTAATAAGATCTCTGTGCACAGTAACACTTGTACCGGAGACTAACAAGTTTCATTGTTGCAGTCTTGAATCATATAATTCTACGTCTTTCGAAAGGTTGAGATTGCTGAGTAATTTAGTTCACAGTGCTGAATAAATATGTGGAAATTTACCATCGTTTGATAGTCTTCTTCATTACTAGAATGAGTACCTTTAAGGGAGGATGATATTTCAGAACTTTGAATGTCATACTGTACTTTTGATTTGAATCAGGCAAAGGCTGTGACACACTTCAGGATAAAGAATTATCCTTGTTTTTCGAAATAAATCCTGACGTTTTCTCAATGCAAGTATAACAAAGTGGCTTTAAGTTCGAGCGAAATCATAAGAAAAGCAAAATGCATATCCTTATTTTGTCATTTCTGCCACTCGGATAAAATTACAAAACAAGAAAGATAGGGAGCTCAAAGCTTATCCTTAAAACCCGGTGAAGTGTCAAAGTATGGTTTATAAGCTTTCGTAATTACTGTAAGAGTACAATTTCTCATTTGTAACTTCGAAGTTTTTGGTAAAGATGTTTGTACATAGAACAAAATATAATTCTGTGCCGAAAGACAGAATGATTGTTTCAGCGATCAATGGTTTTCTTTTGCCTAATGACTTAAAAGAAAATGTATATTTTTATTCTTTTTTTTTTTTTTTTAATTTGTAACTAAGATAATGAACCCAAACTATGTTATCCTATATTCATCACATCAAATATTGCAAGATCGTTTTGCTTACTTAATGACTATTTACTAGCGTTATGACCTAAAAAATTCCGTAGAATGAATGTGAGGTCTCTTGTGTTAGACAAATATCTTATTCGAGAACGAATTAAACATTTCACTCTTTGAGCATGTATTCCATGAAAATGAAGCGACATCTGCTGCTCAGATAAATAATATATGAGAATCGTTCCATCACATAGATGCTGGTATAATTGTAGCTATTGTATCCTCTTCGAGTTCAAAGAAAATTCAGCTGCGGTCATCGTGATTCAGACGTATTGGTTAACAGAACTCAGATTCGCGAGATGTTTTATATTAAACGGATTGCTCTCTCTCAACATCAAAAGAATAGTTCTGTACAACTTCTACTGCTGAATTAGACAGCAGGACGTAACATGTGATTGTTTTGATGCTCTGGAATGCAATAAGGTATTTTTGCAGTTATATTGAAACGAGAACAGTAAAGCATATAACTTACTTCTTTTTTCTCTCATAAACGCCAAAGTACGATGATTAAAGAGGCAGGCTGTTCTCCATGTCTATGTGTGTAATATACAAATTCATGTTTATAAACCCCTTTAATTAGCTTTACACAATATAATGGTAATTTTCAATATCCCATTTATTTCTCTGTTCGTTACGAACAGCGCTTTCTTTCTGAAATAGACACTGGATTAAATTTGTCTTGTTACTTTTACAAGTCAGTTCAGCTGAGAACAACACACATTAGGTACACTTTCAATGAAAAATATTGAGGATTGCGATTTTCTCGAACTTTTTTTTTACTAATGACGAGTACTTGACTGTTCGTTATTCACCCTTATGAAGCCAATTTGCCGACAGAATCATTGCCCAGGGTGCGCCATAGGAGGCTGGTCTACGCTGCGATGAGTTGAGATGATTATGAGAAATTGATGGGATGCCACAGGGGAACCGTAGCTCCCGGAGAAAACCCCTGTGTTTTCTTAACCACGGGCTTTTCCAACACAAGTCAGTGATTTTAAAGGTAGTGGCTTCTCCCTCCCTCCATAGAAACTGTCTAAGTCAATGTTATCATTTGAGCCTGAACTTTTTTTTTTTTCATTTTATTCTTACTTACGTGAGAAAGATATTAGTAGAAATTATAAATGAAAAAGTTGACAGTGGTATGGACATGTTGAAGGGATGGAACATGGAAGAATACCGAAGGAAATCATGCGATGGGAACCAGAAGAAAGGAATAGGAAAGGAAAAACTAATGAACGGAGTAAGAAGAAATATGGAACTGAAAGACTACAAGACCCAGATTCATTAGATATGGTAGGGAACATTGGAGAAAAAAAATTAAAATGAACAGAATGATAATTTTCATACTTTTTGTCCTTTATTGTGCTAAAACAGCATGTTTCATTACGTACATGCTATGTTTACGTTACATATATGATGGGCTCACAACCAGAGTGGACCAAGTCCACCAGTGGTCAGTTTATGGATTAATACAATTTCGGATGAAGGAAACTTAGATTTATGCATTGCCATAACAAACAAAGTCCATAACTCATTTGTTACTCCACAGAGGGCAGCATTTCCTATGGAAGGTGAAGGTTGCTAAGAGTGAGCCAGGAACTTTAAGACTCAATATCTCAGAACTATTCCAGATGGACTTGTTCCACTCTGGTTGTGAACCCCTCATATGTATAGTTCACAGTTCATAGTTATCAGTACAATATTGTAATATACAGAGTCAATTTAAAATATACACTACAATCCACAAATTAAAATAAATAAAAATTATCTACTTTATATACAATGGATGATCAACTAGTCAATTGTGAAGCTTATGCTTCATAAGACAATGTTGTACAAGTGTTGAAATATTATATGCTAACATTACATCTATGTATAGTTCACAGTTCATAGTCATTTAGCAATACACTATTGCAACAGACAGAGTAAAATTAAATTATACATTACAAATCTACAATTTAAAATACCGATAAACATTATAAATCCACAAATTTGTATAAAAATTATCTAATCCATACAATGGATGATCAGCTAGCCAATTATAAAGCTTATACTTAAATACATTATAAGACAATGTTGTACAAATGTTACAATATTTTTTTATTTTTTTTATTTATATACATTACAAAGATATATTAAAAACTATTATATACATAAAACAGAAATAGAAATTAAATTACATGCTATGTTTTATTACATATATGTATAGTACACAATTCGTAGTTCACAGTTCATAATCATTTAGCAGTACACTATTACAATAGACAGACTCAAATTTAAATTGTACATTATAAATTCACAATTTTAAAGTATACATTACAAATCCACAAATTATAATTACAAATTTTCTACTCTATACAATGGATGATCAACTAGCCAATTATAAAGCTTATGCCTAAATACATTATAAGACAATGTTGTACAAATGTTGTAATACTTCCTTGTATATTTACATTACATATATGTATAGTTCATAGTTCATAGTCATTTAACAATACATTATTGCATTAGACGGAGTCATATTTGAATTATACGTTACAAATCCACAATTTAAAATCATATAATTATATATTTATTTGGATTCATATTTGCAAAGTCTTAAAGTCTATTGATTGTATGATTTTTTGAACTGTTTGTAATGTTTCGAAATGAGTTGGTCTTGAGCAACTGGCCACTTTCCATGATTCACTGCTATTTGTTGTTAAAAATGTCCCTCTGATACTGAAGTTTTCTACATCTGTATATTATATGATCCACAGTCTGGGCCTCTTGAAGACAGGGACATGTGACATCAAAACTGATTTAGATTATTTGCAATATTCTATACACTCCTTCCTTGTTTAATTTAAACCATTTGAAAAGAGCTTACATTAAATTTCATTTGTAAACTTTCAAAGATTATGTTCAGATTTTATTAACTTAAATATCAGAATTAATAACTACACCTCATAAACTATGTTTTATAGTTTTACATCAATTGTGAAAACAATGTTGTTTGTATTTAGTCAACACTTCGAAAACTTGTTGGAAAATCATAAGTGACACCAATAAGACATCACTCATGACACAACTGAGCTAGGAGATAATGGAGTAGGGTGCAGTTCCTTTCCTCCATTACATACATCGCTGAGTAGTAAGTTACTAGCAAACATTCTGGTGGGGGCAGATAAAAAAGTTATAATTTTTCCTTCCACCATCTTAATAATGTCAAAATAAGTGCTTATATAAATTTTCGCCACTCGGCCGCAACTACGAGGCCGTCCAGAAAGTGATTTTCCCTGGGCCGATTACACAAAAGAGCACAATTGCATGGAAAGATTTATTAAATCAGATACAGCAATTGTTGCGCTATTTGTCAACATATTCTCCACTGGAATTGAGGCATTCGTCATACCATGGGATCAATTTTTGTATCCTTGTGTCGTAGAATTCAGCCGCCTGGGATCGGAACTAGCGTTTGACAGCCGTCGATCCCATGATCTGACAAATGTCTCATTTCCGGTGGGGAATATGTTGAAAAATAGCTCAACAATTGCTGTGTCTGTTCCAATAAATTTTTCCAATGAAATTGTGTTTTCTTTATGTTAAGGGCCCCTGGCGAACTTATTTTTTTACAGCCCTCGTAATTGCGGTCGAGTGGCCAAAATCAGTATAAGCACTTCTTTATAATAATAATCCGTGGCGCTACAGCCCCTGAAGGGCCTAGACCGACCAGCCGGCTGCTGGCCTCACGCCCACATGCCGAAGCAGAGGTGAATGATCATCCAACCAGAATGGAGGTATCGTGTGGTTAGCACGATGATCCCCCCAGCCGTTATAGCTGGCATTCGCAACCGGATTTCGCTACCTATCGTAGCTCCCCAAGTGCATCACGATGCTGGGTGGGCACCGGTCCCATACACTGGCCGAAATTTCATGAGAAAATTTCTTCCCCCATGGGGACTCGAACCAGCGCGCAGGATGCCTTAGACCGCGACGCCACGGCGCGGGACTAAGCACTTCTTTAGACATTATTAATATGGTGAAAGAAAAAGATTTAACTTTTTATTGGCCCCCATCAGAATGTTTGCTTGTTAGTTCACTAGTCAGACTTGAGATATATGAAACAAGTTTATTATTCTGACACATTTCGTCAAATGATATGTAGGACCTATTGCCTGATAATAGGGGTAACAGCCAGAAACTCAATCAGAGGGAAATTTTGATTAATTAGCTATTATTTTTAAGAAAAAAAAACCAGTGACTATTCTTGAATTTTTTAACAAAAAATGTAGATTTTTTGTCTTCGAAATATACAATTTGTAATATGAGAGTGGAGTATGCTGAGTAAAAAAATTAAAACTTCGCTTCTCAAAGCCTGTAGTTAATGAGATACACGTTCTTCATTCTACGATTTCCGCCTTTCTGCTTCCAATGAAAATTATCTAATAACGGAAGCATTAGAACTGAACAGCCTGCAAAGGCAGAGTGCCGGATTTGAATAAGGGTACTGCGTGAATAAGGGAGGTTTAGACTTCACGCCGGCGGTCCATCACGCGGACACCGCTCACCTACAGATTTATAAGTTTTCCCCTCTCTTTTTATTATCGATCGGATTCGCAATTTTTAATTAGAAGGTTGGCCCGCCTGACCCCGTGCACACGGTGGAATGCAGCCTTCACCACCCCAAAGGAGAGATATACTGCGCCTCCCCCAACCACCGATGCATCGAATCATGACCGTGTGTGTATGCGTGCGAGTGTGAGTGTGTATTGGCAGAAAAATTGAAAATGAAAGGCCTGGCGAAATAATAGTCGTGGACAAAGACAAAAATCAAACATAGCAGCTGTGGATAATCGCCGACCGATACAAATGGTCCACCGGGCACATTTTTCTCTGAGTCTGAGTCTGTGTAAACCCCGCAGAACCTTTATTGTTCATTCTTTTCTTTGAATAAAATTCACTGTCATAATCAAAAATGCCGTAGGATAATATCTGTCCATCTTTTTTTTAGACCTTCCAGCCACTGGAATAGTTAAAGAGTATCAGGCTGAACTCTTGGTCTGAGACTGCGTTCGACTGTGAGTTTGAATCCCGCTTGGGCTGATTATCGTGTTGAATTTTTGCAAGGTCTTGCCTAAATCTCACTAATCCACTCGCTTAGGTGATTAAATATTATTTTTATCGTATTCCTTGAAAAAGATTTCAGTACAAACATTCGAGCGTATTCCGAACCTCAGCGCTGGGCAAACTGATGGCATCACGGTGTTCCGAATTTCAAATATGATGTCATTGATGTTCCACCCGGTGTCGCACCGGTCCCATCAGCTTGCAGAGGTGGTGGCAATATTCATCAGTCGCCATCAGTGAATGTGATTGGTTCTTGTATATAGCGGGACTTAGCAGACGAATGACATCGTGTACTGTTGTGTCATGGCGGTGTGTTCTGCTTTATTGTTTGCAGTGAGCACTACGTAAAAAAAATATGTTAATGGCTTATGAACGAACATGTCAACTTATATACTGGGTGTTCATTTCAAAGTGTGTCATGACGCCACTGTTGTGAGTCAGCGATTTGAAGCGAGTTTCAGCTTTTATGCCAGAGAAGTTGCCTATTAATCAAGGCGTTCAATCTGAACTTGAGAACGTGTACGGTATAACTTGAACGTAGTAGCAAAAGTTGGCGGACTGTAAAGTCTGTGTGCTACCATAACTTTTTTCGAACTGTGTTTTGCGCGGGCAAGTCGTACGCAGGGTATTTGTTATCATCGGTTGCGTACGGCAACATTCCACAATACAAATCAAATGCTCCGTGTCCATGTTGACTGTTGATGTTAATATCAGCAAATACGTAAGTAATCGTCTTAACCCTCTCCCCATATCCCGGCAGTAAGAAAAAAAAACTCACCTCAGTACGTGTTTCCAAACAGTTCACATTCCTGCCACTACAGGCGTTACCGTACGTATCGGTAAGTACTCTTCAGAATGAACGCCGTACTTGCTAGGCAACTTCTCTGGCACATAGGTAATTCGCCTCTGCGGAATTGTAGGAAAATTGAATTCTCTAGGCTCATCGACTAGCCACATGACGGCATACAGCGAGCCATGACACACTTTGAACTGAACACGCAGTATTCACAGTCAAAACACGTTATACTTGATAACTTATTTATTTTAACTGTAAAATTTTCACTTTGATCAGAATAAGTATCAAATTAATGACGTAAAATTTTAATTATTTACTTTTAAGGTTTTGTATTCAATATTCCTAACTTCTTCGGTAATATACACGTTCTTTGAAACCTGCTAATTTTTCTGTGTTTTAGTCAGTATCTAAGTCATGAATTATTTTCTTCAAGAACTAAGAATCACGCCATGAAGGCTGGACTTATTACAAGTTATTTCCTTATGCTCCCAGATTTCATACATTGTACAACAGCTATCTTACTGGAGTAATTCCGGCACATCCGGCGACGCTGATATAACCTCTGCAGTTGCGAGCGTCGTTAAATAAAACATAACATTTTAACATTTCTTACTGGAGTTGTTTTCTTCGGAAACCAGCCTAAAAATTGAGATAAATGGTTGAGGTTAAGAGAGTGGAAAGCAAACTAATTACAGACTTGACTTGGCTCAATCACGTAAGAGACCCGACCTAAGTACAGAATGTCTCACAGATGCAAGTGTTGGGCCGGAGGGTGGAGGACACGAGAGAAGTGGTGCTGGTGGTGACTGACAGTGAAGAATGGCCACGGTCGGGGAGGGGGCGCCTTGGGACGTCCGTCGCCGGCAGGTGGACGTCTGAGAGATTGGCCGGGGAGAGAAATTACTCCTCCGGGAATAAACACTGAGGCCGGCTCCATGCTGGGCTTATTAAGGACAATTTAACCGAGTGTTGTTCATTCACAAGAACACCATTGCCAAACAAGTGCTTCGACACATATTGGTTACGAAGATATGCTCCTCTTTTTAATCTACCTCACACTCTCAATTTGAAGGTTATAACTCAATATTATAGCTGTATTTAAAAAATAATAGGAATTTTTTTTTGTGCTGTGACTCAAGTGATAAAATGAAATATATAGGTACATGGATGAAAAATTATAAAAAGGTGTAAAATTCTAATATTTATTTATTCATAATTTTCTGTCCAAGGGAAAGTAGTATTAGTAATATTTATTTAATCTGGTAGAGATAAGGTCGTCAGGCCTTCTCTGCCCCTCTACCAGGGGATTACAACTATAATAAGAAGAATAAAATTACAATTAATATTAAATTTACAATTACAATAAAAATTAAAGTACGACAAGATTACCTGATTAATGAAAGCTAGACAATTTATAATAGAAGTTAAGAACAAAGAATTATTATTATTTACTGAATTACAAGTTAAACCTAGAATAACAGAATTCTATAGTGATGAAATTACCATATTTTGAAAAATTTGTGATAGATTAAGAGGACTATTTACAAGCAACCATGTCTGAACGAGTTTTAATTACTGACCAAGTGCCTAGTAAATTTGCGTTTGAATTCAATTTTATTTCGACAGTCCCTGATGCTAGCAGGTAAAGAATTCCAGAGTCTTGGCAGGGCTATTGTGAAAGAGGATGAGTATGAGGAGGTGCGATGGGATGGTATTGTTAGAATTGTTTCATGGTGAGAGCGTGTGTTCAGATTGTGGTGGGAAGAGAAGTAAGTGAAGCGAGACGACGTCTTTAACTTCAAACCTATCATTCTCCTATCTTTCCTATTTTACGTCTTTTGTTCGTCTGTGCATACGAATTCCATACATAGGATCGTTTTGGGAGATCTCGTCCCTTTTAAGAAAAGTAGCCATTGCGAGCACTGTTCCTAGTACAAAAAGTTCGAACTACATGAGGTCTGTTGTTCACTGTATCTGTAATCTATGTTAGTGAATCTCGTGGCTTCACCTTGTGTTTTATGTTCACAGAAAGCAATAAATACAAGAAATGTGAGTTACATTTTTATTTTCGGTAATTAAATGTAATATACCATCTTCAGATTTGCATATGATCTTCAATTCATATCACTTTGATAGAATGTGCGTGATATTAGTAGGTGTACAAATTATTGTACATACATTTTACAGATTAGTAAAGGTGTCAAAATGATTACTCTGAAAATATTACTCGTATCTTTGTTTCGGGTATACTGGCATCTTTTGAATGAAGATGTAACGCGGGGAGATTTTGACAGTGTGTTTTGGGGAGTTCTCCCCGATTTCGCTTGTGGTCCTTCTTTGATGACCTGGGGGCTATCATTATCAAAATGTTGTTATGTTTAGTCTTAGGACAATTCGCACTGGCCACTGGCGTGGCTCAGTCGTTTAAGGCGCTTGCCTGCCGGTCTGAAGTTGCGTTCGGGCGCGGGTTCGATCCCCGCTTGGGCTTATTACCTGATTGGGGTCTTTCCGAGGTTTTCCCCAACCGTAATATGAATGCAAGGTAATCTATGGCGAATCTTCGGCCTCATCTCGCCAAATATCATCTCGGTATCATCACTCTCATCGACGCTAAATAACCTAGTAATTGATACAGCGTCGTTAAATAACCAACTAAAAAAGAAAGGAAGCTATCTAATGCTCTGACTGTAGGCAGCGGTTGCGGGACAGTACACATCCAGGTAGTTTCCTTAATTGATAGGAGATTTTCACAAACGTTCAATGTTATGATTTACGTTCCCTTATTTCTGAAAGTCTCTGTATAATATAAAAACGATTAAAAGACTCTGAGCATCTGTTCTATCACAGAATATGGCCATTATTTTAAGTAAGGGAACATAGGATCCCAGACGTAATTCCGGCACTATGTAATGCCAAATTGCCATATACCCACTTGGAGATTAAGAGTATGTGTAGGCCTGTTTTCGTTTATTTACACGGTCGTATGAAAATTCCAGACCAAGACACGTTTCTTATCTTTGACTTCGTAATGCAGGCATGTCAATTGATGCCCACAGGAGCAAGCAAGCGCTTTAGAGCCCAGGAGGGCCTGAGCGCTTTACAGCGGAAAGGAAAGAGACAGACGAAAGAGGTGGTATATGCCGCTTGGTCGAGCTATATTCAGGGATGGCCAACACTGATTCAATAGATAAAGGGAAGATAACTTATTAAAACTGTATCCATGTTAATTTTTAGATTTGTCTGAGAAGTATAAGTGCATTATAAGAATGTAAGTTTTAATTTTAATGCTCATTTTTGACAAGTTTGATTTTTTTATTCAAAAGAAGTATTTTCTCAACTTTTCGTATAGAAAAGTGAAATTTTCAGGTATAGGCCTAATTATTTAGTATCCCTACAGAATATTTTCGTAAATCTAATATACCGTATATACGTATAACTGAAGATAATGTATTGAAAATTTTGAAAATATTCGCATGAAAATTGTTTGTAAGGAAATGAATTAACAAAGTAACTACTGTTACATCATAAGCAATGTGTTGCAAAAATGTCAGCTCTATAGCTTCAGCAGATTTCGAGAAAATAATTTAATATTCTGATGATAGGAAGTTGCTTACAAATATCACCTTAAAAGCATAATGCGATAAGAGTTTTGTTATGTAATATTAGTTACACTTAAAACAGATACAGTACCTAGGTAACTTTGCTTTGTACTGTAATATTGTTTTGGTTAGTTTATTGATTACTTTTGTAAGGCTAAAGATACCATCAATATCAATTCCAACTTATCATGTCATACTCAATCTCTTTCTTTGGAATATCACTTTCTTTATGAATGATGTGTTTCATCCACTTGATACAGTATAATATTATACTGCTATGGAATTTAAGTGGATATTCCTTCTTAATTCTCTATTATGTTATTAAGATGTAAAACACAAGTGTAATATTAAGAAATCAGTGTTAGTACTTTTGTTTTACAGACAATATAGATAATCTTAAACAGAAAGAAGGCATATAAAAATAACGACATAAAATTTCACGTTCCGTTTGAAATTTGTGCACCGCTGTTGTCTTAATCCAACAGGTTGCTTCCTCATATACACAACCCTTCCTCTTTCCATACTTAGCGCTTGCTACCCGCGCACGACGTCAAGGTCAGAAAAATGCGCTTGCTTTGACATCACTGTCGTAATGGGTTATCGAAAAGTATACGCAAATTCCGAGATAATATAGTATATACTCCGGGAGGTTACGAGGAGAAAGGAGTGGGGGGTGAAGAAATGAAGAGCGCAGTGACTTCGCTCATCAACTGTTTATACGAATTGAACAGGACATTCCTAGTTGGAGTTACCTTAGTTCATTCCGTATACGTCCGTCTAATATCTAGTGAGACATCACGAGAAGGACAACTGCTGCGATTTTAACAGAGAAGTTGGTATTTTTATTTATGTTGAAAATTCTACAGTTTTAACCGAAAGATTTATTGAGTTTTAAATATTATAGCATTTTACTTTCCTCATTATATGCAATGGAACATTGGGCAGTGGTTTCGGAAAGAGGCAAAAATATCGTCATTGGCACTGATGGTTTTACATATATTAAAAGAAAAGTAAATTTTAATATTATCTATCTATCCTCCAGATAATGCAAAAACATCTTTGGCGTCACATACCGACAAAATGACTAATCGGAGATAACATGTTCTTGTACTTAATATGATCGCCTAGACTTAATCTATCATCCATAAAAATTGCCATATTTCTGAAACACTTTGTATTGTTGCTATGGGCATATTTTATTTATCGTATATTTATTTCATATAAATATTCATCAATTTACTTTCCAACTTTACTATATTAAAAAACGGTAATTATATGTTTTTTATAGTATGTTGTACAGAATATGGAAATATAAATTTGATTGATTTATTTTCCTCATACTTACTTACTTACGGCTTCTAAGGAATCCGGAGGTTCATTGCCACCCTCACATAAGCCCGCCGTCAGTCCCTAACCTGAGCAAGTTTAATCCAGTCCCTACCATCACATCCCACCTCCCTCAAATCCATTTTAATATTATTTCCCATTTACGTCTCGGTCTCCGAAAAGGTCTTATTCCCTCCGGCATCCCAACTAACACTCTATATGCATTTCTGGATTCACCCATACGTACTACATGCCCTGCCCATCTCAAACGTCTGGATTTAATGTTCCTAATTATGTCAGGTGAAGAATACAATGCGTGCAGTTCTGAGTTATGTAACTTTATCCATTCTCCTGTAACTTCATTCCTCTTAGCCCCAAATATTTTCCTAAGAACCTTATTCTCAAACACCCTTAATATCTGTTCCTTTCTCAAAGTGAGAGTCCAAGTTTCACAACCACACAGAACAACCGGTAATATAACTGTTTTATAAATTCTAACTTTCACATTTTTTGACAGCAGACTAGATGACAAAAGCTTCTCAACCGAATAATAACAGGCATTTCCCATATTTATTCTGCGTTTAATTTCCTTCCCAGTGTAATTTATATTTGTTACTGTTGCTCCAAGATATTGGAATTTTTCCACCTCTTCGCAGGATAAATTTCCAATTTAGGAAACTTTGAAAATTAATTTTTCATACACTACTTACAATAACTAACCATTCTGTAATTTTTTGTGTCAACGTTTTAAATGGTTAATTATACGTACTATTTCCTTTTTGGTTACACTGATAGTGTTGTCACGTATTTATTTGAGATAAATTGACATCGATTTACTTTGACACCCTATGTAGGATTCACCACATTGATTTACTTGCAACATTTATGTGTTTGATATCATGCGAATGGTTATCAGGAAACAGATTCCGTTCAGTAATTGAATTACTGGATTTTGATATGGTCCGGCTGACACAGTATGTTTTCAATGCGTACTCTGAAGTAGATCTTTATCTATGCGTGCCAATCTATTGTTTAGAAAATCTGCATTTATCACTACAGTACAGTACTGTGTCCTCTGGATGCGTACAATTTCGACATTAAGGTGCAATTGCTGTACATTTTTATCAGATTTCATGTAGTTGGAATTCAATTAGGCCTATATTTGGAGCTTTATAAATGTAAAAATTGTTTTTTAATTTAATGCGTTTATTTAAATGAAATAGCTCACAAAGAAACCTATGGAAATATGCTAAACATGTGATAAAATATCTTCATCTATCTGTCTTTGTACTTAAACAATTGTCTTTGCGAAGTTGCGAAATGTAATTAATTAATAAAATGCCACTCTTCTTCAAATTGACCATCATGCTTCGTGAGAGGTATGTAATATAATCACATACTTTCTATCTCTTACTTTTTATTAAATCCTCTCTTTTCTTATCATGTTTTACGTAAATGTTTCGTGTATTTCTTTTATCAGATTCCTCAACTTTATTGCACCATTTTTCTTTAATATCTACGGCTTCATTTTCATATTTCTACCTTTAATTATTTTTAATATTTTTGTCCTGCAACTGTCTCAAATTCTCTCTTTTCTACTAATATGAATATAATTTACTTTAAAGTTTCCTAGAATTTATACTTTACAGCTCTCTTTCTTCTTCTTTACTGCCTTCATATTTTATTTCCTTACTCAATTTAGTCTTTTGTTTCTCATTTTTTACATTTCACATTTACTTTCACTTTCCTTTCTTAATTTAGCATTTTCTTCATGACATTTGTTCTTTTGCCCTATACTTCGTAACTCTTCTCTTTCTTCTCCTGCCATTCACTCTGTTTGCTCTATCAGATTTTAAATAATTCCACATCTATTTACCTAGTCCCTCGCTTCACACTTTTAGCATCCCACCACAACCGTGATACACGTTCACAGCATAACCTTGTTCTATTTTTTTTTATTTTATTGGGTTATTTTATGACGCTGTATCAACATCTAGGTTATTTAGCGTCTGAATGATATGAAGGTGATAATGCCGGTGAAATGAGTCCGGGGTCCAGCACCGAAAGTTACCCAGCATTTGCTCGTATTGGGTTGAGGGAAACCCCCGGAAAAAACCTCAACCAGATAACTTGTCCCGACCGGGATTCGAACCCGGGCCACCTGGTTTCGCAGCCAAACGCGCTGACCGTTACTCCACAGGTGTGGACACCTTGTTCTATCAATTCCATATCATCAAATATCTCTCTACTCCGCTTCCTTCAAAATACACACAACCCGTTCCCGGAATTCCTTGTCACAGGAAATCAGGAGCAGTCGGAGTCTAAAATCACTTAAGTACACTCTACTTAGAAATGTTTTTATTAAACGGAACTAGATTCTTGCGGAAGTCTCTGAGTAGTCTTAAATGATCTAGTTGTTATTTCTTTCTTTCCTCTCTCTCCTTTTTTTTTCCTTTTGTATTATCTTGATATATTACTTAATTATTTGTATCTGTATGCCATATAGTACGATTTTGCTATTCAACTTTTAAAGTCTTGTAACCCACATGTATTTTCGTATTAGTATATTAACTGTATATTATATCTCAAGTGGATTAATCGTCGAATTTATCTCGAACAGTTTATGTCTTATAAATTGTACAGTACTTAACAAAAGTTTAAGACCATGAGCAAATTTCATATAATTATTTCCTGGTCCTATATTTCTCTTTCTATTTTCCTCATGAATATTTTGTCAATTATTTGGACTGTGAGACATCTATCGACGCAAAGAAAGTAAAATTATGACATTTAGTTTTCGAGTTATGATTTTAATGAAATATTTTGTTACTGTAAAAAATGCTACATTTATAATGACGGAATAATTTATCCATGCTAAATTAACATGTTTATTGTAGTGATGATTTTTTTCAAGCAATTTGAGAAGTGTGAGAACACATTGGCACCAGAAAGAAAAATTTTAAAAATTTTATTTTCGTTTTATAATTTTTTGCATATTTTTCCAAAACAAGGAAAATAATAGTAGAAATAACGTTAAGTAAAGGCATTCATAGCTTCACTGTGGAATGAGCTAACGTAACCGGACCTACGCCAATCGAAAGTACGTTTCGCGCTCAGTAGATGGCATATAGTTCATTTTTCAAGTTTAACTTCCGTTCACGTGAGGAATCGCCATTTTGCACAGTTTGTTTTATACAAGAAAGTGGTGTTACTGGAATTGTGAATATGGGAAAAAAAAAGTGTGTCTGAAGCTTTGAAATGGCAAATAATTGGTATGAGGAGGTGCGGTAGGACTCACAGAGAAATTGCAGCACAATTGGCAGTAAGTAAAACCTGTGTGACAAACACAATAAAAAAATTTGATGAGGAAGGTGACTGATAAACAGCGTAGTGGCCGGCCCAGGGCAACCTCTGTGCGCGATGACAGGCAGATTTCCAGGATCTCAAAAATGAACCGTAATGCTTCTATTCATGCACTAAAAAGAGAATTTGAAAATTCCACACAAAAACAGGTGGCAACAATGATAATTTCTCGTCGGCTAAAGGAATTTGGAATGTATTCTTACATGCCGCTTTTAAAACCAATATTGAGCACTAAAAATAAGCAGAACAGAAAAATTTGGTGCCGAAGCAAGAGAAACTGGTACATGGAACATTGGGGGAAGGTTCTGTTTAGCGATGAATCGCGTTTCCAGCTCTACAGTTCCCGAAAAGTCAGGGTTCGAAGGACTCCAACAAAGACATTTCTCCCTGACTGTGTCGTACCAGCTGTTCAAGGAGGAGGCGGCACGGTTATGATCTGGGGTTGCATGTCAGCTGCAGGCACTGGAATACTGAGATTCATTCAGGGTACAATGAATTCTGAAGAATACATCACTACGATGAGAGAGAACATGCTACCATCCGCCCAGATGCTTCACAATGGATATTTTGTCTACCAGCAGGACAACGCACCCTGTCACAAATCTCCAGCAACAATGCAATGGTTTGAAAATGGAGGCATCTCATTGTTGCAGTGGCCAGCCAGGAGCCCGGATTTAAATCCAATCGAAAATCTGTGGAACATCATAGGTGTTCGTGTAGCAGCTCGCCAGCCGAGGAACGTCGACGAACTTCGGGAAAAAATTTCTGAAGTGTGGAACGAAATTACGCCCCAGGAATACAGAAAATTGATTCTGGGTATGCGTAAGCGTATTACAATGTATTACAAACTATCAGGGATGATGGCTCCTATCTCAAATTGATACATGTGCCCCTCGCCATCATCCCTGAAATTTGTAACACACCTCGGAAACACTCTGTATATTCCCTTTATGTTATATACTTGATTTTGATTATATGTAATTTTCTACTTTATGTAAGTGATCTTGACTATTTGTAATTTTCTACTACATATTATGTAATTTCTAAGTTAGACTATTTTATTTTGTGTTGTTTTGTAACCTATCTCATAATTTTGTATTTCATTTATATTATTGAAACTTGGTTGAGTGGAAGAGAAGGCCTCATGGCCTTAACTCTGCCAGGCAAAATAAAACTACAACTTCTTCTTCTTCTTCTTCTTCTTCTTCTTCTTCTTCTTCTTCTTCTACTACTACTACTACTACTACTACTACTACTACTACTTTTACTACTTAGTATTTAATTTTAGCCACATTTCAATTGTCCTCTTTCACATTACTCTTTTTTTTATTTTCTCATTATATGAAGCCTAAATAGAAATAATTGTCACGTTGTAAATAGCTATTTCGAGGTGCTTATGTCAGAGATTTCTCATAAACATTTCGTTAAAAACCAAAATTTGTGTCATTTAAATAAAGTGCACTAATAGTTCTACGGGCAGAAACATATAGATATTTCGATGATGGAACAAACCCGAAGAAAAAATAATTTTCTCTCATTTGCACCTCAAGGCGGAATTGTATCAAGATTTCGAAGAATTATGTTCTCAGTATTTCACAAATAATGGAAGAATTTCAATTGAAACCATCCTTGAGAAAATTATTATCCTTTAGCTATACAGTGGTTTGATTAATATGAACTTATTAAATTGGGTAGAAATTCAGGCTTATATTAAAGCGTTGACGGAATTTTGCGGCATCATACAAAAGGACAAGTTACTGTGCAGTTCGAGTAACAATTTACCGAAGTTTACTTGAAAAGCGTCCTAAGTGGTTAGTAATTCAAGACAATGGGGGTCTTCGACTGAAAATACATAATATATAGAAGCCTGATGCATTAGAAATGGAGACAATGACCCGAGCAATTAAAAGCGTTTTAACAACGCAGTCTGGTAGCTGTAACAACGCCGGCAGTAAATGCAGCAGCCCCGGGCCTGCTTGTATAATTATTATACTGGTGGAAAGGGAGTTTGGAGTTATTCCGCTACGTAAACTTTTAACTGTATTAGCACTACATGGGGCGTCCCTTCACGCTGGCTGAATAGTAGACAACATGTGCGAACATTTAAGTGTATCTATTGACCCCAGCGACGGGTCTGACACGAGTGGCTTTACGCATCAAATAAAAGTCTCAAATCACAAAGACATTTCCGACTGAAACTCTAGCAGAACGGTTTTGCGAATTACAGAGCCTTCAGAAGTTTTATCTATACAGAGTGAGCCATAAGTATGTTTGGAAAGCACGTGAGCGTGCTCCTGGATAAAAAATAAGAGAATTCCTTATATGAAAATTTGAAGGAAAATATTTATTGGAGAAATGATCAAACTTTGTTTTTTTTTTTCTTTTTTCATTTTTTTTTTTATCACAAGTACATGTTTGGAACTTGTCATTTAACGTTTACAAAAGGTGCTCAATGTGTCCCTCTCCATTGTTTACACATGCCTGAGCACGACGTAGGACACGATTGGCAAGTTCTCTCAAACAACATATTATGACGGATCATTGACAGCCTTCAACTGACCCCAAAGGTAAAAATCTAATGGGATGAGGTCGGGTGATCTGGATGGTCAAGGCACTGAACCATCTTTCCAATCAAAACAAAAACAATGTACTACTGTCTTGTACTGTGTTGTTTGTAAACCAACACTGGTATAAAACTAAAAAAAAAACAACAACAATAATAATATGATCAGATACTTGTGAAAATAAAAGTCACTATTACTATTTTTTTCCAATAAATAAGCATTTCTGTCAAATTTTCATATAAGGAATTGTTCTTATTTTTGATCCAGGAGCACGCTCAATCGTTTTCACCCGAGTTATTTCTAAAACAAACATCTAGTGAACTGCTAATTCGATTAATCAAAAACTCAACAAATAAATGAATCGCCCACACAATTAATGTTACTTCTTACTCACTCACTCACTCACTCACTCACTCACTCACTCACTCACTGACTCAGGTATCACTTACCTACTCACTCACTCACTCACTCACTCACTCACAAATTCAGTGATTTCCTCACGAATCACTCAGTGGAAATGAAAAAAATTCGTCATTAGTTTCAGAGAGAAACACTTCATTAATTAAAGTTGTCTGTCTGTCAAACTAGGTGGCTATACAAGATCCAAAAAAAGGCAATAGAAAAATTTCATTTGAAAAGCTGACAAACATAAGAATGATAATGGGCGATATATGAGTGCAGACAAGGAGATCATATATCGCCCTTACATTCCTCACTTTAATGAAAGCTTTGACTTACCTCTAAATGCACTAGAGATTAATGGTCTCCATTTTGGCGCCCGCGGTACAAGCTTCAATTAAAAAAAATTACATTTTACCTTCTCTTTGCAATGTTAAAACTTATAGGAATATCTTGAAAGCTTTGTTGTGTAATCAATTGAAAGTTTTTTTTGGAAAAATAACTACAGTCCAAAAACATAAATTTTCAGGAGGAACAAAAAAACTATCTGGCATGATTATTGTTTCAAGTATGAAATACATCATGCCATTTCTTAAGGCAGTATAGGTACTTGGGACAGCTGAAGTGCGTTTATAACTTAAATTGCCTCATAGAAATACAAGTGTAAATGCAGGTAACTGTGTAAAATAGTTGTTTTAAGAAAAAAATGCTGTTTTCTGGCTGAAGTGTGCCTCTTCATTAATTTTTTTAGTTGGTTATTTAACGACGCTGTATCAACTACTAGGTTATTTAGTGTCGATGAGATTGGTGATAGCGAGATGATATTAGGCGAGATGAGACCGAGGATTCGCCATAGATTGCCTTGCATTCATATTACGGTTGAGGAAAACCACGGAAAAAACCCAACCAGGTAATCAGACCAAGCGGGGATCGAATCCGCGCCCAATGCAACTTCAGACGGCAGGCAAGCGCCTTAACCGACTGAGCCATGCCGGTGACTTTCATTAATCTTACTTTTATTTATCATATCTTGTTTCCTCTCCTTCCGTTGCTTACCTTTCTTCCATGGTGTTACTTCTGTACCTAAAGATGACTCCATAATATTTTAAATGAAAGGACAATAACTTTTCGAATTAAAATAGAAAGAGGATATTTAGCAGTTGTAGGTATGCTTCAGAAGAAGGAAGAGATGCAGAAACAAGCGAATTTTATATCATATTACAAAATATATTAAATAAAATCAATAACGATGTTTAAATTATATATATATATATATATATATATATATATTAATGCAAGAGTTGGTAACAAAGCAGTAAAAGGAATTGTGGACAAAAATGATGAACTAACGCTAAATAATAATGGGAGAAAGTTAATCGCTTTTTCGGTTTTTTATAGACTAAAAGTAGCTAATCCATTTTTAACACAAGTACAATCATAAATACAGATGGAGCGAGAGAGGGTCAAGGGTGATATTTGATCATGTTCTGGCTAATCCTAACACTGAAATACTTGTAGAAGATGTTGGAGTGTATAGAGATACCTATATTAGATCAACTTTTATTACTATCCTATGTTAAATTACTAAGGAGACGGATGAAAATTAAAAAGTCAGAAAGAATAATTAAAATGACATTTAATGTAAATTTGTTAATGAAAGACACTGTTAAACTTTTCTATCAAAGCAGGATTAATCATTACTTAGAGCAAAATCCAATGAACAGAAGTTTAAATTCAGACTGGGAATTCTTGAAGACGACAATTTTAATAGCAACCTTGGAAGCAATTGGAAAACGAAACAGAATATAAGAATAAATTATTAAAAAATGGAACGTTGAGATGGTTGAATACAATCAAAAGGGAAAAAAAGCATATATGATATTTTTAAACACCGGCTCATGTAATGATAAGAATGTATCTGATAACATGAGTACTGACAGTAAACTGTTACAGAATGCAGTAAATATAAGGTGGAGAAATACGTCACATTTGTTAAGGTCGTATTTTTCCTTGCAATTTTTGTCAGTATTCTGATAAACAATTTCGTGCAAAAAAAGTTGCAGGAATATTTCCATTACACAGTAATATATATTTTAACTTCAGTTAGAAACAGATTAATAGCAACTTCAGTAACATTACATGTAACTTTCAATTGGAGCCACGAAATTCGTGGACCTAATGACATGGTTGTTTTATATATTTTTACAATAAATTAAAATTAGTAGGCATATTGTCCCAGCACTTTATGTGATTGAGTGTCCAAACCTTTCTACAACCTTTGCACTGTTTTGTATTGACTACATTATCGAGTAACGAAGTGATAGGATATTAAACCGCGATATTTATCGAAATGGCAGTCTCCCTTTTTTAAATCCCAGCTTTATGATTGGCGGGTCCAATTTGCACCAGTTGTTTTTAACTTTAAACAACTCGCGGAGGGTAAAAAATATAACAGTAGCATGAAAGCCTCAACAAAGGTGAAAACTCAATCCCTGGTACTAAACACAATGACAGGTGGATTATATTCTGACGGATGGTGGTGCGATCTGTAAATAAACCCCCACTAAATCTATGCGAACATTCATTGATTCCGACATTCATAGCTTCATTTCGACAGAGATTGATTTGCTGCGCAAGTGTTGCAGTAACCATAGGGCCCCCATCAGATTCTCACCACTGTGTTACGATATGAAAATATAACCAATATCACTTCCCCTATTTGCCTCCCCCTCCACGCCCTTTCCTGTCCGACTTTCCATGCCACTCACATGATCGTGCGCTGGGGTTTATACTACCCCCCCCTCAAAACGAAATTATGCACACCGATAGAGTGATAAATGGGGGTTGCACTGGCGAGAAAATTTTAACACGATTAATGTTAAATGTATTCCATTTCAGGGTATATAGATCGTGTAAATTAATATTCACCATTCGATATGATTTCATAATTGGACTAGAGAACAACAAGCATTGTATTTATATTTATATGTATAATTTTGTGGCGGAGTATGTTCAAATCACGTGGTTAAACAAAAAACACTTTTCCTCTTTTGTTGCGGTATAGTTATTAGTACAAACATTGGGAATTTAAAATAAAAAAGAGAGACCACGCATATTAATCAATCATTCAAATAAACGAATGAACAATTCAGAAAGAATGCACCACGTCTATTGCGTAGACTTTAGCCGGTGGAGTCATGAAAACTGTCGGTCCTCTCTCTTCCCTGCACTTTCCTACGTCACGTTAGTGGAACGTTAGAGCTGCTCAATTGCGCTGCAAACTGTGTGACATTTGTGGTGACAGCGGTCAGACCCGATGCACAATACGGCAACATAGGACGTTCCCATAACTCCAATCCCCGAGAGAATTACCAGTGAAATACATTTGTCCCGGAAGACAAGCGTCTGTCTCTGTGAATCAACTCCTCTTGTAATATCATGTGGAGATTATAACGACAGTTAATTATTATCATCATCATCATTATTCATCGTGATTCAACGTGTCAATTCCATCCTCACTTTTGGTGACTTACGTACTACCTTTTGTGTGAATTTTGATACAATGGGTTCATTCATTCATAGTATTCAGCCCAAGGACAGATCTTTCACTGCAAACCCAGCATTCTCCAGTCTTTCTTATTTTCTGCCTTCTTCTTTGTCTCCGCATATGATCCATATATCTTAATGTCGTCTATCATCTGAAATCTTCTTCTGCCCCGAACTCTTCTCTCCTTCACCATTCCTTCCAGTGCATCCTTCAGTAAGCAGTTATATCTCAACCAGTGACACAGCAATTCCTTTTCCTCTTTCTGATCAGATTCAGCATCATTTTTTCTTCACCCACTCTTCCAACACAGTTTCATTTTTTATTCTGTTTGTTCATTTCACACGCTCCATCCTTCTCCATATCCAATTTTCAAATGCTTCTATTCGCTTCTCTTCACTTCGTCGTAATGTTCATGTTTCTGCTCCATACAAAGCTACACTCCACACAAAGCACTTCAATGGTCTCTTCCTTAGTTCTTTCTCCAGTGATCCGCAGAAGATACTCCTTTTTCTATTAAAAGCTTCTTTGTCATTGTTATTCTTCCTTTGACTTCTTGGCTCATGTTACTGCTTATAGTACACCCCAAGTATTTGAAGCTGTCCACTTGCTTTACTGCCTCATTTAGAATTCTCAAGTTTACCTTTTTTATTTTTCTTCCTATGACCACGGTCTTCGTCTTGTTGACATTTATCTTCATTCCATACTGCTCACAGCTGTCATTAAGCTCCAGTAGCATATTCCTTAGTATCATCTCCTCTTCTGCTAACAACGTCATATCATTAGCAAATCATCTTATACATTTTATTCTTCTTTCTCCTACTATCACTCCTCCCATGTTCTGAAAACAGTTCTTCTCTAAATCCTTCAAGTAGTTGTTGAACAGGGTAGATGATAAAGGGCATCCTTGTCGTACTCATATCCCTATTTCACTTCCTTCTGACATTTCTTCTCCTATCCTAACTTTGACTCGTTTCATATAAAAGTTACTGAACAGCCTTCTCTCTTTCCAATCCACGCCAATTTTCTTTAGGATCCCCATCAGTTTATTCCAATCCACTCTGTCAAACTCCTTTTCTAGGTCCACAAATACTGTACTATATAGGCCTACACTTCTTTATTCTTCTCTAGGTATCTTTCGCCGATTGTTCGTCGCAGTTCAATTGCATCTCTCGTACCTTTTCTCTTCCTGAAGCTAAACTGCTCTTCTTCCAACTGTTCTTCCATCTAGATTATAAATGTCGATTCAGTATTCACAGAAGAATCTTCGTCGAGTGCGATATCAGGCTGAGAGTTCTGAACTCGTTAAACATTGAGTGATATGCATTAAAATATTTGTAATTACTTTTACTTCGAAATTTTAGTACTTACCAGTGATCGAATACAGAAATTATTTAGATTTCGATATAATAATAATAATAATAATAATAATAATAATAATAATAATAATAATAATAATAATAATAATAATGGCTTTATTTAACCTGGCAGAGTTAAAATACCGATATTACTTAGGGACCGTTACATTTGTGTAACTGATATTTTTAATACCTTTATTTTTACCGGTAAAATACGTCCAAAACCGGTATGTACCGGTATTTATAGGTTAAAAAACCGGTCTTCATTGAGGGGCAAATAGAACATACAAAAATTAATGAATGGAAGACAACCTGACTCGTTGATGTACGCACGAAACAAGACAACCGATCAGTTACATGAACACAAGCCATCTACAACAACACACAATACAAACAGGAACTCAACAATATTAAAAACGGCCTACTGGTATACTCACAGATCCTAAAAATACGCGAGATGACCACAGATATTAAAGCGTGTATTAAACTTAAGAATAAAGACAAGAGAAATTCGAAGGGAGCAGTATCAGCGTAGTAAAGTTCATAAATTAATTTAAAATATTCATACTGTAGTACATTAAGATTTTTATAGCAATATATTTAATTCATATGAGGTGCTATGCCTATATAGGTAGAAGTTCTATTATGTTAAATCGGTATTAAGGATACATTCAGTTTACTACAAAGTATTTGTTAAGTACTAAACAAATAGGCCTACCTATTTTTATCGATTTTTTCAATTTCAATTCGAATTCTGTTTATGTCAATCATATGTGTTTTATTCACTTTATAGTGTTTTACCGGTATTATACCGGTATTTGGTTAATGCACGTCAATGCCAGTAAAAACGTCCTAAACTGACGTCATACAGGTATTAAGGATTTTCGATATTCTTTATCGGAAAATACATAAAAAAATTACCGGCATTTACCGCTATTCAATTGCGATACGGTGACCGGTAATTACTGTGAAATGTAGGCCTATGCATAAAGTTTCTTAGTAAATGATATTACACTTATAAGAAGCAAAGTAATGTCACAGGGCTTAACATTTACAAAGTAATTGTTAATTAACGTATGCATAAACCTTAGTAATTACTCTTTGTCCTTAGTCTTTACTTAGGAAAATTATAGTGCACGCCTTATACGTGGATTCTCTATGTTAGGAGAAGATTTGCTCACAAACGGAAAAGGCTGCATTCATGGACTTTGAGGAAAAATACTCATAAACCAAAAAGGAAATCGCCAGAAAGTGATTTTATAAGACTGTATCTATAAAATTCATACAGAAAATTTGACGTGGTTAAGTGATCATTTCATTGGTGGGACTCTCTCTTAAGAGTAAAATATGAAAATAATTTTAGCTTACAGAATGGTGTCAGAATGAGACTTTCGAAATTTTCTTAGCTTATACAAAGCTGCTATATTTTATGTAACTTAACGGAGTAGGCCTACCTGTACAATGATGATCACACTGATGAACTAGTATTGAAGAGAATGGTTGCGATAATGATCATCACGATGACGGTGATGATGACGACGACTAAACTATAATACGTGACAAAGGGAGACAAACAAGAAATATAATACTCAAGTCATACATAAAAGACTTTAATTTCTAATTTTACACACTGAAATAAAGAGTTTTGTTTTTAACATTATATGGGTATGAAAGTTGGTGTTGTAGAAAAAGAGGAATTTGTTTTATTTTGATGTCATTATTAATATCATTATTTAATTTGACGTAGATTTAATCATTATTAGTTAATTAAAAACAGTTTAAAATATTTCATTGTCCTTTTCAAAGGCATGTTATGTAAATTCATACGTGTGATCACTGCACGCATTTAATTAAACCTAATTTCTAGCAGTACCTGAAAATTCATGGATGCTGTAGGAATTGAAGTAGGCTCACATCAGCCTAGAATTCCACTAAGAAGTCCCATCTGCCTTATCTTTGCCGTTTGGATTAGACAATGGAACCATGAATTGAGGCAATTTTCAGAGTACGCTAACACAATGAATTCTCGACCCAGATTATATCTAAAATCGTGTCTAAAATCCTTCCTACGCAACATGTAAATTTCGGATATTAAACTGAGGACTCTAAGGATATACTCGAGAGTTATATCGCGTCTGAAAGAAATGTAAAATAGTTAGAGATTTGTTTTATTCATGTGACAAGTGAGGTACATGTACGTTTTCCAATTATTACAGCTAACGTCATTTGTAGCATTATTCACTATATATGACTTGCATGAAATCCCAGTTTTGATATAAAATACAATTTGTTAAAAATGTTTATCTTGTAAATTAAATTAATTCAAAAAAGTTTAGAATTTCATTATCCCATCGTTTTATATTCGAGTAAATACAAATTTAATTTTTAAGAAATTAATATTTTGCGTTCAACAAGCAAGTGGTAGAGGGCTGGCCTTGCATTCGGGAGGTCCGGGGTTCGATCCCAGGGGCCAGCTATCCTAACTGAAGTTTTTCATGGTTTCCTCAGTTATTTCCAGGCAAATGCCGGGATTGTACCTCTTGAAAGTCCGGCCATGGACGGCGATACTTCCCTTAATCCTTTCATATGTGTGTGAGTGAATGCTGTGTAATGTCTTAAATGTTTGTGCTGTAACGGAGGTGGCCCTGGCACTGAGCTGATCCCTCGTCCGGGGAGGCCCTCCATGTCCTTGTGTGGTCAAAAAAGTATGTATGTGATCCATAGATTAATTCCTCTCCCGACAGGTCGCGGCCCTATAAGGCCCGGGTGGCGTGGATCGTGTAAATGAACCTAAAAGGGAGAGGTTAAACTACGGGAAAGAAAGAAAGAAAGAAAGAAAGAAAGAAAGAAAGAAAGAAAGAAAGAAAGAAAGAAAGAAAGAACAAGCAAACATATATGAATCATGTAGTTCATATAGGATTCTGTGCTAATATTAGGCCTAATATAAATTTCCGGTTGTAATTGTCCAAAAACGAGAAAATTTTATTACACTTTTTCTTTGACATATCTAAAAAAAATAATAACCCCCCTGAAATTTATATTACTTACGGTTCATCCTATATACACGTATACAAGGTTGTTTTCGATCTCTGATAACGAATTTGAATGACGTCATGTGCGTCAGGAGTCACACCGGCAGCTGAAATGCGGCGAGAGGTGACAGACCAGTAGAGACTGATTTCATAATCAGAGTGCACGGTGTATCACAGTAGCAATGCCCAAGAAAATAGAGCCTTTTTGGGAGAGATACATAACAACCCTTTCCGATGACAAGTACAGTTACGTTAAAATCATAGGCGCCTGTAGAAAACGTGGTTTCGTTATTTCCAAGAGAGGCATCTTGTGTGTATATAATAAAACTGGCAAAGCTCGGATGGGATTAATTATAGAGTGGAAAAAGCAAGCAAATCTACCCCCGTCACAAGTCGCCGCACCCCACGATATGATACAAATTAATTCCATTCGAGCTTTACCAATCTTATTAAGTACACAGAAGATGCCTTTTTTTTAAATAACGAAACCTCGTTTATTGCAAGCTTCTTTTATTTTCACTTAACTGTACTTGGCATCGGAAATGGTTGTTATGTATCCTTCCCAAAAAGGCTCGATTTTCTTGAGAATTTCTGCTGTGAGTCGCCGTGCACTCTGACTATGAGGTCACTCATTACTGGTCTGTCACCTCACGGCACAGTTCAGCTGTCGTGTGACTCCTGACGCACATGCTGTCATGCAAATTCGTTATCAGAGATCGAAAACAACCCTATAGACGTGTATATAGGATGAACCGTAAGTAATATCATAAATTTCAGGGGGTTATTATTATTTTTTTTTTTTTAGATATTTCAAAGAAAATGTGTAATAAAATTTTCTCGTTTTTGCTTCCTTTTCGAGATAAAATTATTATGTGATATGAAACATTTCATTGCTTGTATTGGGAAAGCTAATGAATTAATTTCCAATATTCTCAGTCAAATGGGAAAGGAACTGGTCACCTTACCTCATTATCTCCTGGCCTGGTTGCCTCATGAATGATGCCTTATTGGTGTTACTTATGGGGTTCAAACCTGTCTTCGGACAGTTGACTAAACAACAACAATTCTCAGTCAGTTTAAGAGAGCTTTGTATTATAATAAATGATTGAAAGAATTTTAGTTTTTCTTTTTAAATGTGCAGAAATTTGATCCGAACGAATGTAACATTTTCAAATTCCTTTTCAGAACCAAAAGTTACATTTATTGAAATCATGCTAGCCTTTGTACCCAAGATTCGCGACTTCATATTCAGCCGAAGGTTAAGGATAATAAATAATGATAAAATCCTTAGCATTATCTCATGTGGAAAGGAAATAAAGCTTTAGGTTCCCTATCGTAGATTTACTGAACCCTGGTAAAGAGCAGCGTGTGTGATTCTTGTGCTGGCGCACTTGTCTTCCATCTAGATAGCCCTGGTTCGTTACCCGGTCGTGATTTAATTTGTGGTCGACAAAGCGGATTTTGCAGAGGAATTTTCGCGAGGGACTTGCCGTTTTCCTCTATCATTTCACGAACACTTTCCATCTTTCTCACATTTCATCTATCATCTAAAATAGTTTATTTAAAAATAGGCTGGGATAAGATTTTGGTGGTAGTATAGTTTTCCGAAATTGTTATAGGAAATGCTTGAGGTTCCGGACCCTGGGGCATGTCAGGTAATCGTCCAAAGATGGGACCTGTCTCTGTTAGGTCCATGAAAATAACGATATCTAGATTACATACTGGCAAAATAATAATAATAATAATAATAATAATAATAATAATAATAATAAGAATACTTTATTGCCAGAACAAATATACATATTGACTTTTTATATAAGAACTCTCTAGCACCCCCAGAAAGAGTAAGTTACTTATTCGTGCTCAGGGTGCATTCCACATAAATTAATGTTAAGACATTTTATTGAATAACAGAGTAAAAAGTAACAAAAGAAAAAAAGAAAAAAAACACATATCACAATACTTGAACTTTAAATTTTCTCTATTAACAGCAATTTTTAATAGATTTTTTTAAAAATAAGCAGCATTAGCTAATTGTATGTTTGGCAATTTATTTTATGTTATAAAGCCTTGAAGTTGCTACTGTGATTATATGCTACAGTTGTAGTACATTTAGGAACTGTCAAGCATGTGTTGTCTGATCTTTTGGTTTTATATTTATGCGAATATAAATAAAACATATTACAAAATTAAGTAATACATTGTTACAAATTTGATGGAAGTAAAATACTTTAAATTCTGAATACAGCAGCTCTGAAGGATAATCAAGAGGTTTATTAAGGAATATTTTTGTTATTTTTTTCTGTTGCAGAGTTATTGGCTTGTGAGAGGTACTATAAGCACTGCCCCATCCTGTAATATGGTATTATAATACAGCTTTTATTAATGCGAGATAAATCAGTCCTAAAGTATGGACAGTCAAGTAATTTTGTAGGATGACAAAATAGTGAATAATTTTTCTTAATCTATTGCACAGAAAAAGAATATGTTTATCCCAACGTAAATGTTGGTCGATTATTATTCCGAGATATTTAAGGTATATGTACACCTTTACATACAAAAAATTTTGTTTTGCATAATTTTGCTCTGTAAAATTTTTATACAATTGAGAATGGTACCAGAAAGAGAATGAAGTGAACAGATCCCTTTAAATTATGTCGAAATTGTTTATAAAAATTATTTTGTTTATAATTTTGACATACAACTTGAAACATGATAGCTCATGCAGTTTTTAAGATAGAGCCACATTTTTTCACTGTTTTATAGCTAAAACTACTCTTTAGTGTCTGACATAGAGCTGTTTTTTTATTTTCATTTACATTAATTAAATATTACCATATATGTAACTTATACTAATATTTTATGTGGCATAGGTCATTTAAAAATTTCATAGATAATTATTAACTATATTAATGTTATTTTATGTTATTTTACTCGTTGTCAGGCACTAGGGGACATTTCAAGCTTTAAAATGACACCAATATCTTCTTGGTATCACCATATTTGGCTGAGATGTCATGTTTAAAAGAATTAAATATTCTAAAATTGCTATTTACAGGAAATGAGCCACAAACTTTCAGAGCCTAGAAGACTCCATCATCATATGTCACCCATTAAGCAGCTTCATATCGGTCCAGTTTCAGCTTCTTTCTGCCTCTCAAATACCTCCTCCTTCTTTTAACTTCAGGTGTTGAAGGTTTTTTTTTTGGTATTTTGCCCTTATTTTTCATTGATGCAACAAATCCTGCGATGGTGTTTGTCCCAGAGTTTATTCCTATCCTCATCAGAATTTTAATTTATACTTTTGGACTCTTATTAAAATGACGTACAACATCACTGACACACAAATTTACAGTTTTATGACTAACAGTAAAAGATTATAAATTACTTAATTATGTAAAAACGTGTTTTCAGTCTAATGATCATACACTGATATATATGCATCTATTTTGGGACTAGAAAGAAGTTCATTTTACAAGCAATTCTGGACGAGGGGATAGACTGCTACGAGGATCACTCCAAAGTAATCCACAATATTTACTTAAAAATTAAATTTTTATCCTACAGAAACATCCTTCAGGAACAATACGCCACTTTTCCACATAATCCCCGCACCTTTCAACTACCTTACGCCACCTTGGAATGAGGGCCTTTATACCTGGGCAATAAAAGTCTGGATCAACACGTCTGAGCCTATCTTTAGTAGCGTGCACGAGGGAGTCATCATCTTCAAACCTCGTTCCTTCAGTTTACCAAAGTGATGGTAATCGCATGGTGCCAGATCAGGACTGTAAAGCGGAAGTTTCAGTGTTGTTCATCCAAGTACAGCAGCCATCTCGAATAAGTGCTATCATGGTGCCACTCACGGGAACGACTTAAATTAAATTTGAATATAAGGGGAAAGGATGTATCTATGACCTCCATAAATTGCAAAGGTTTAGAATAAAAAATAAATTTAAAAAATGTTGTGCATTACTTTTGGAGTGATCTTCGTAGAAGTGACCATGGCTGATGACGCAGAATTTTGAAAAAATGGGAGTTATCTGAAAAACTATAAGGCATAAACCCAAAAAATTCTTATATAAAATTAAAGGGGAGAAAATGCTCTATTAAAATAGTTGTATTTTGAAAATTCTAATTTTTCATCATTTTTTGCGTTTTGTGGGCGTAAATATAGGCTACCTTAACTTGAGGAGATTCATTTAGAATAGGACAATTACAACTCTTAGAAGAACAATTGGATGTATGAATTTTTAAACACAAGAGCGAATCAGGAGATTTCATACCAACAGATGTTAACGAAAATGGTACAACCGTAGTTTTAAAATGATTTAAGACAAATGAGTCCGAATATATTCCAGGGTCTCACCTGATATTTAGACTGAAGTTCAGAAAATAAAGGACTAGAGATACAAAATACCATATCAAAAAGATTCTAGTCCACATCCCAGCGCAGTCCCGGGGCACGAAAATCGCCCGCTATAATACAATAAAATTATCCAATACGGAGCGTTAGTCTTTCATTCAGGAAATACGTTAATTCAATAGTGGAAACTTCTATAAACACGGATGATGATCATAAGACCAGACACATAAACAATACGTCCAATCATGGTTGCAGAAGGATTGCAGAGAGCTGCTCTCCCCCGCAATCTAGTTTTAATGCGATATTAAATCACACTGAAACTAGGGGCAACATTACTTAGCCGTTGGCAAACAGTACTGCTGGTCTAATGGCCAGTTTCGTTGGGTTAAAAGCAACACTGGTTCCACGTCATCACACTCACCGACGCTTCTGGCATCGATTAAATACAATTACCGGTTCGGCTTCGATGTGAAAAGATACGTAACACCTGCGAGCAGACCCTGCCGTGTCAAAAACAGAGACTCTCACTCCAGGCCTTTCTAAATTTATGTCTAATTTAATTAACTTTTTTTGTTTGCTGCTGCGTTAACTTGGAGTCATTATAAAGGCTCCTATATTCGAATAAAATGTCTTGCTAACTTATGTTATATTCATTTAACTGTTTTAACATACAAAAAATAACAATATAAATACAAGTAAAAGTGCTCGTCTATTTCGGTAATTTATCCATATGTATTTCATGCATCGAGTGTGTTTAACACATGTAAATCTTGTTAATAAATCTAATACCATTAATACTTAATTTAATAAGAGTTATGAAACACCCTGTATGAATACAACATGCACCTTAAACGCACAATAAAACAAAATATCGAATTCTATGTAGGCTATTCATAAAGCTTCTCGCTTGCATGTCAAAATATATTAGTTCAAATTACGCGTGGCTCAAGAGAAAATGCAATAAAGTACAGTATGTTTATGGTATTTGTGTTTATTAGATTATAAGCGTGTATATCACATAACAAAAATTCTCACGGCTTCCTAAGCATATGAACAAAAACAGTACATTATGCAACGAGCCTATAATGAAGGTAATTAAGAAGTGAGTATGGATATTTATGAAACAAGCGCAAGCGAGTTTCATAATTTTCATACGAGCTCCTTAATTACCATTATAGGCCAGTTTCATACGACTTTTTATGCTCGACCATATTTCTAACTTGATATTATTAATTTTTTAGCAATGTCCCGTATGTTGTGAGATGTGCGCAGACGCGAAAGTATTGATTTTTTCCGAGGAACAGATGTCCACATTGACCTTGCTAGGCCATAAGAACCTACAGAGATAACATTGAAATTAAATTAGACATTGAAAAACGGGATGACAAATTGAATTTATTTGAATATTATTTACAATTAACGCAAATTATTATAGTAACAGAACATAACCTTCTGCGACAGTATTGGATTTCCAGCCTCCGTGACTTTTCGCTAATTCTCTTTCGATTGCATATCCGAGAATAATCGATACTTGCGGTTTTATAACGGTACAAAGCTGACATGTAATTGGCTGAACAGTTGTAACCTGAGTCGTCATTGGCTGAAAGACCTGACCTTTAATGAGTAGGTGTACTTTAATAACATGCATTAAAGGTCTGCTACCAGTATATAATTACTACATTTCGGCATGGTCGAGCATAAAAGCAGTTATAAGAATACAAATATGTTTGTGCTAATGTCTTGGACAATATAATAATAATATTTATTTATTTATTTATTTATTTATTTATTTCATTTATTTCATTTATTAATATTTGTGTGCTGAACAACAGCCAGAGGCCAATTATAGTTCAGCACAATACACAAATAGAAGATACAAAGGTGCAAGAATAAATAAAATTTTATCTTAAATCTAGAAAAACATACATAAATAAAATTGAGAACAAGGACAGTAAATACTAATAAACGAAACTATACTTTAAAAGAATCTAAATTGTTCCCATGAAAATTAGCATATTTTATGCATCTACATACTGGAGAAAGAGATTTAGAATTTCTGTTGTAATTTTTTTTTTTTTTTTTTGAAATCTTAAAACCCTTTGTATGAATACGAAGGCTGATATTGTTTATGATAGACACACAATCAATATCACCCTTGATATCTTTGCAAAAAAATAACAAAAAAAAATAAAAAAACATAATAATAATAATAATAATAATAATAATAATAATAATAATAATAATAATAATAATAATGCGTAAAACGTTTCAACATGACGATTACACCTTGATTATTGGAATGAATAACGGAAGAAAGTTTAGAATTATAGACCTATGTTAGAATAGTTACTCGTACATCATGATTCTTGACTAACAATAAGATCTGAGAGAGAATGATGACGTAATGCTGAGTGTTTCAAAAGGATATTCCACTTTTTAAATAGGTCTATTGTTTGACCAAATAATAAAACATTAACTTAACCAAATGTAAATGAGAGGTTATCTCTGGGAAAATAACTTAGTTACAAGATGTGCTGGAATTATTCCCCATCCTATAGGCTACACATTCTTGCCCGTTACTGTCATCTGTATGAAAATCAAAGTTAGTACTTTCAACTGTATCTTGTGTTGACCTGAAGCTTACGAATAATAGTTGAAGCTGAAATTAATTAATTTAATGATGGCGGAATAAACCTTAAGCTCCAATGCTTCGAATTTGTTGAGGAATAATACTGGAAAGACCCCTACAACTCAATTTCTTCCAACCGATGGACTTGTTGACGAATTGACATGTGAGAGATACGTTGTAGTCATTTACACATGGAAGACTAATTCACAAGTCTCCGATTATGTAGTCAATATACCTGGACATCACTTTTGTTTTACTAACATTTCTAATATTAACCTAGCTATACTAACGGCTGAGAACCGGAAATACTGTTCGTTACCCCCTTCCACGACTGGAGTTTGATGATACTTAAGTAAAATACAAACAAATTTCTTCACTAGGTGAGGGAAGAAAAGTAGTGTAACATTTTCTTAAACTAGGAAATATTACAATTTTGAGTTTGATAATTTTCATTAGTTTTTATTTAACAAAACCGCAGTACAGTATTAATAATAAGTATTTTTCCTCACTAACTGGACATATCCAGTGCAGTGTATAGTATATTGTCTACAGCACATTAGCATACAATATGGAGAATGCATTCAAATTGAAAAATAACCAAATTGTTTAAAATAGTGGCTGTTCATTTCGATACAGGATTCAGGTATTTTGTGCACATTATCGAAAACATTTTTAAGAAAATTTTCCGCAACTGAATGTATTCTTTCTTGAATGTAATTCTTTAACTCTTCTATTGTTGTAGGATGTTTAGCAAACACAACTGTTTTACTGTAACTTCAAAAGAAATTATGCAAAGCACTTAAATCAGGCGACATGGGGGAGGGTCCAATCCTGCGATTCTTTAAATAATGATGTACTTCCTCTATAACAGAGTTCTTTACGTAATGTAAATCCAGTCTTCATTTCTGTCCGATCTGTACAGATAAATTTACTCAGATACTGTATGTTATCTACTGTCCGTCCAACTGGTTATGTTGCAGGATAGTAGAAAGGGAGAAAATCACGTGACAGTTACTTAACGAGACCACTTTATTTCAATTACTTTAAACAGTTGAAGTGTAATATTACGTAGACCTCCAATTCCTAAAAACAAATATTTTCAGAGAAGAACTAAGACAGTCCAGCCACTGGTCTTTACAGAGGGGCCAGCAGAAACAGGTGGGGAAAACTGGGATGGGATGTAGCTAAACGGCCACATTACCTGTGCGAAAATATGATTCGATAATAATGATTGAATGTCCTTTCTTCACTGGAAAATGCGACCATATTTCTGTAACGTACTGTACTCACTCAATACTGTTTAATATGACCGTAAGGCGACTTTTGCTGGATATGCGGCCTTAGTTCTGTGTAGAGAACGGGTGGAAATTTGCTAGTAGAAGGGGTGGTAATGCAGTACATTAAAAAACTCAGGTACATTAAAAATTGAAGTAAAAATAAAATAATGTCCCTGTACATTTATTGTTCTGTATTATCTTCCAGTACAAATCTGCACTGATATAGAATGAAATAAAAAAATTCATATTTCAAGGTACTAATACTAAGATATTGCTCATTAGGCTTAAATATGTACCAGAGACTATAACAGCTGACAGAAATGTAATAAAAAAAACTGAAAACCTATTCAAAATGGATTTGAAAATACAACTACATATCACACGGAGCGATCAAACTTTTATCTCACTCATTAATTTTTGTACTTTGCTAAACAGTGCCAAATTATTACATAAACATGACTATTATATGTTATGATAGTCAAGATATGTATATAAAATAGAGAACAACTATTTTATGAACCGCTCATGCTTTCCGAATAATGCACTTAACGCTTGAAAAAATTATGTTTTATTATTTTTTTTAGAAAAAAAAAATGCATTTATTCATTGTTGAAAATTGTTAATACATATTTTATACTTACTTAGACCCTACTTATGGCTTTTAAGGAACCTGGAGGTACATTGCCGTCCTTACATAAACCGCCATCGATTCCTATCCTGAGCAGGATTAATCCAGTCACTACAATCATAACCCACCTCCCTCAAATCCATTTTTAATATTTTCCTCCCAGCTATGTCTCGGCCTCCCCAAAGGCCTTTTTCTCTCCAGCCTTCCAACTAACATTCTATATGCATTTCTGGATTCGCCCATACGTGCCACATGCCTTGCCTATCTCAAATGTCTGAATTTAATGTTCCTAATTATGTCAGGTGAAAAATACAATGCGTGCAGTTCTGCGTCGTGTAACTTTCTCCATTCTCCTGCAACTTCATCCCTCTTAGCCTCAAATATTTTCATAAGCATTTTATTCTCAAACACCCTTAACCTCTGTTCCTCTCTGAAAGTGAGAGTCCAAGTTTCACAACCATAGAGAACAACCGGCAATGTAACTGTTTTATAAATTCTAACTTTCAAATTTTTTACAGCAGGCTGGATTGTTAATAAATAGGCCTACATAATGAAATAAATTGTTCTTATTTATTATTTTTCCATGTTCAGAGTTTGCAGAAGTCGTGTTCCAAATGTCGCCATGTTATATTTCGTAACAACATTTTGTTCTAAAGTAGATATGAAAGATTCAGAACCGTAGTGGGTCAAGCGCCATTTACTAAAACTGTAGAAAACAAGTGTTAAAATGAAGTTATTACCATAATTCAATGGAAAAATATAGCAAATAATATAAAGTATACACATTAAAACTAAATGATATGTCAATCTTCATTAAACTATGGTATTCACTTCACTTTAACCCTTGCTTTCTCCGTTCTTAATAAATGGCGCTTTGCCCACTATGGCTCTGAACCCTCCATATGTATATAAATATAGTTAAAATTTGTCCACTTAGAGTAAAGCAATTCCATGTAGCTGTAAAAATATCGCTTAATATGTTAATCGAAATAATGTCCGTGTATTGTGATTGTCATCCGTTTATTTAATATCGTTATTTGCTAAAGAACTTCGCGTGGAATTATTACCGTAGTCTTATTAATTATTGTGGTCGTCGAAAAATTAAAGGATCATTCTAACATCACGACGAGCGTTGCGAATATTCCTAACGACTTCTTTGATGCCATGTCCATTCAATTCATTATCACGCACCATTCGTCACTCATTATCACCAATATCTTCCACGTCAACACAGCGGCAGTGGTTGACAATGCCATTAATTAACCTATCAGATTCATTCCTCTGCTGTTATAGATCTTCTTCCCAATTGCTACACCCTCAGAATTGTACGAGTACTACATAGATATATCGCAGTCGGATATTCAAATTGTATTTGCAGAACTGTCAAGTACAATGCCTAAATCTGTCAGAATTTTCTAAATCATTTTACAGTCGGTGTTTGAATCGTCGCATCATCATCATAATCATCATCATCATCATCATCATCATCTCCATGATCATTATCATAACAATATTTGAATTGTTGCAGTTTTTTCGTCATTATTGTCACTCACTAGTTCGCTAATGTTGCCGCTGTAATTGTTATTTTATTATCGTCGTAATAAATTGTTGTTATTGACATTTTATACATTATCGTTGATTTCGTCTTCATAATTGTAAACGACATTGTGATTATTTAGGTACTATGAAAATTTGAGCAATATCTGTAGTTTATATTTAAATTCAAATTTGAAATTATCTCTCTATGCTCTCATTGCAGTATCCTGATATAATTTTAAAAAGAACTTGTTTTATCCAAGTTTCATGAATAACATTTTAGTCTATTTTCCCTTTTCGAGTCAAATAAAGAAATAGATCTTGTATATAACAGAGCAGTCAGTAGTAGTGGTTTGAAAACTAATGAGCGTTGATTTTGCCCTGTTGATTGGTAGGAACTGATCCGTAGATAAAAGGTACGAGCGTCAATGTATTTTCCACGCATGGTTGATGAAAATAAGCTCGCCGGATAATTCCCTGACAGCAGAGAATGATGGATCCATTTCCACTTTGAAGTTCATACACACACTGCCACTATATTAACGTGTCAAAAACTAAACAAGACAGAAATGTGTCAACATTGTATCAACGAAATTTTTATGAAATCGAAATTCATACTAACTGATGAATTAATAATTTTACCATATAACCAAATATATTTTTGTGATTATTCAGGATTCGTTGTTGTACCAACCCTCACTCCACGACAACCAACGTTAAAGGCTATTGTATTTGGGCTTGGGAATAACATCGAATACTAAAACAAGTATAAAGTTCTAAAGTGAGATAGGTTGAATACGAAGAAAAACTGTTCAAAAGGAATATAAATTATTTGTGCATAAGATAGCAAATTCCTGAGAGATGCCATTTTAATCTCGAAAGTGTGGAATATTGTAATGAATTATTCTGTTGATCACTTTCTCATTTCTCTATGAAGCTCCGTAACTTACACTAGATGCGTCAAAACACCTGGTCTGCGAAAATAAATATAATTGAAACATAAAATGAAATTATTATTTTATTTCATGATTTTTTTATATCACATCTCTAAAGTGAACTCTATTCTGTTGTTGATGAGGGCGTATAGTAGCATTCTAAAGAAACTTTCGGAGTATTGACGTGAATTTCTTGACAATTAACAGTAAAGATTTGTCCTATTTCTTTATCCTCGAATAAATTAGGCCCGATAATGACATAAGAAATGTCACGCTATACAGTCATCTTTCACTATGGAGAGGATGTTCATGCAGTCCTTGAGGATTGTTTGATGCCCAAAATCGGTAATATTGTTTGTTTACAGATCTACATAAATAAATTGAAGTGTGCTTCATTTGATATGATCAACATATTCTATATGCTGGTATTGTCGTTAACTTCATACGTCCATCTCTACGTAATATTACTAAATATTTATTTTTATACTTATATTTCCTTTCCATCCAGTAAACATATCCTGCTGAAAACTTGATAATCTGTAAAGGAGAAAAACCTTGTCCTTTTTTTCCTTCCCAGTGTACCTCTTATTGCAGATGAAGGTTTTACAAGTGTCAAAAATTGAAAGTTCAAAAATTTGATGCGATACTAATTGTATTAATTAAGCGAAGAGCTAAAGCTTATCGCCGAGCTGACTTTTTGAACTGTTAAGCACAGTTTTCCGTATTCATTCTATATTTTCTGGTGTACGATCCGAACATGGACTCACCGAAGTTTTAGTGTCGATAACGGATCCTTCTGCACATCATTTTCATGTCCACAATAGCAGAGTATTCCGAGTAGATGCATTTCTATATATGAAATTTCAATCGGAAACCTCGCTTCATAGTTATTTACTGACTATTTTGTCAAACATTACTATCGCAGCAATGTGATGTTGAACCAACTAGCTCTTCTTCTGAATCATAAACACTTTATAAGCTATACAAGTCTTAGTAACGCTCAAAACAGAAGAGAGATTGTGAGCACTATATTGAAATTGCTGACACAAAAACTCCAAACATTACTGAACACTCTGACAGTAACTCTGCGTTTGTAGAGTTTAGTTGGATCTGATTTCGTGTGTTAGCAAAGAAATGGCGCAAAGAGTATGTGAGTACAGACAAGTTTTGACATCACTTATTTTTCACGTTGCAATAGGAACCTGTTGAGTCTAGGTATACTCACAGCAATATCTAATCCAGTTGGATGTTTATTTATTAATAGCTATTGCTTGAATATTGAATTTTGGTAGATGAAATTATATTTCCGAGTCTAGGTGCAGGACTCCACTGTGGCTCCACTCGCTGAGAACCAGGCAGTTACTTTTCGACAATATTGTGTCCATGTTTAGTCACATTGAGATTTAGCCTCTTGAACTTCAAGATACACTTAAAACTGGTGATTTAATGGGTATACAAATACAATACAGCCATAATGAAGTAATGTGAAATACTGTAATTAATTGTACAGAGACACGCCCGCGGAATGCAGCACTGTTTGAGACGGATTTGAAGCCGGATGGATTTGCGAAGGATCTGCTTGAGCAGGTGCATGCCCTATCGAATACGGACCCGGTTTTGCAGGGTTCTGACCTGGCTGGGCCATCGCCTTACCCTACTCAATCCAGCCAATGGAGATCTCTACTATTTAATGGTTATGATATTTATGATAGTTATCTTCAGGGTGATTCATTAAGTTTTATTGCCTCTAATGGAGCATTTTCATGCATGAAGTGGTTAGGACACATTTTCCTAATAAAGTTTTTTCCTATTTCACATAATTCAGGAATAATCACTGATTTTCTAAACGTGTTGGTTTAAATAGAGCTCTGAAAAGTCAGCGTATGCGCTTACTTTGCAATGCATCGAGTCAGTTGTTACATGTTCAATTGACGGTCATATATTGTGGAGTTAGCAGCTTGTTAGTTGTCTCAAGATGCTGTATAAATTTACAACTGAGGAAAATAACGGTATGATATTTATTTATGGTTTGTGTGAGGGAAATGCAACAGCTGCTGCAGCCAAATATCACCGCCGTTATCCTTATCGTAGGATTCCGGATCCCAAGACATATATTGGAATATTTAACACACTAAGACAAACTAGTTCACTCCCCTGTATTCGTATCCAGTATGAAAGACATCAACAACGTGATGTGGCAGCAGAAGAAAACATTCTCTACGTTGTACACCGCAGTTTTCAAAATTCAACAATACGATTCGGCCAAAGGTATGGAGGATACTTCATGTACGTAAATGAACTGTATCAGTATCATCTTCAAAGAGCGCAACATTTAGAGTCATAAGCTCATTCTCATCGTGTCGATTTCTGTACCCGGTTAAACGGAAATGGTAGAGAATTTTTACCGCTGTGTTATGTTCACTGATGAGTCACAATTCACACGGGATGGCATTAATAACTTATATAACTTATATGAATGGACAGATATTAACACTAAAGACCGTGAGTGAATGCCAGATAATCCATGGCGAATAGTCGGCCTTATCTCGCCAAATACCATCTCGCTATAACCAATCTCATCGACGTTAAATAACCTAGTAGTTGGTACAGCGTCGTTAAATAACCAACTAAAATAATTAACACTAAAGCTACGGAGAATACCAATTTTCAACATAAATTTAGTGTAAATGCACGGTGTTGTGTTCTGTATGGTAGTCTGATAGGACCATTCATTATATAATGAATCTTAAATGATGACATATACCTATACGTCCTACAAAACGAATTGCCAAAATTACTAGACAATGTTCTTCTTGCAACGAGACTTCGTATGCACTTCCAACTTGAGGAGGAGTCTGCTCATTTAATCCTTGCCGTGAGAGATCATCGAAACCAGTATTTCCCACGTCGTTGGATTGGTCGCCAAGGTCTTCATCTTTGGCCAGCCATGTCCCCAGATTTGACACCCCTTGATTATTGCTTGTGCGGTGGATGAAATATCTTATGTGCCAGATTAAGGTAAACACATGTGAAGAATAATTGTGTGCATTATGGACGCAGCAGTCCACACCTGTGGAGTAACGGTCAGCGCGTCTGGCTGCGAAACCAGGTGGCCCGGGTTCGAATCCCGGTCGGGGCAAGTTACCTGGTTGAGGTTTTTTCCGGGGTTTTCCCTCAACCCAATACGAGCAAATGCTAGGTAACTTTCGGTGCTGGACCCTGGACTCATTTCACCGGCATTATCACCTTCATATCATTCAGACGCTAAATAACCTAGATGTTGATACAGCGTCGTAAAATAACCCAATAAAATAAATAAAAATATGGACGCAGCACCAATCATTCGGAATAAGTTAAGGAATGCGACGAGCGCGATTCATGAGCGTGCGACCAAGTGTGTGGAGGTAGAAGGAGACGTGTTTGAAAATGTCTTGTAAAACTAAGAGTTGATGAGCAGAATGAAGTCTAGCCTACATTAAATAAGCAGATACAATATTGGGAAGTGTATTCTTGTTTTGTGTTTTCTGTAGTGATATTATTAAAACTTGCCTCAAATTTCAAATATTCAATATCCTATAGCGCTACCGACGTGGATCAGTCGGTTAAGGCGTTTGCCTGTCGGTCTGAAGTTGCGCTTGGGCGCGGGTTCGATCCCCGCTTGGACTGATTACCTGGTTGGGTTTTTTCGAGGTTTTCCCCAAACGTAAGGTGAATGCCAGGTAATCTATGGCGAATCCTCGGCCTCATCTCGCCAAATACCATCTCGCTATCACCAATCTCATCGATGCTAAATAACCTCGTAGTTGATACAGAGTCGTTAAATAACCACCTAAAAATATCCTGTAGCACCTTAACTAGAAGTCGGTCCCTATTTTCATTTACATTTTTCGCTCCATTTGACCTCAGGAAGCCCCACCCTAAATGCGGTGAAACTTCGTGAATCATTCTGTATACAGAGAGGAATGATCTTATATCGTCATTGTAGAACACAATGAGCTCTTTGAGATCAGCTGTATAATAATGACACAGTTGTGCCTGCCGGGTCATGCGGTCCACAGGTTTCTAACACTGCTGTACGTTGATATGAGAGAAATATGTTATTGGAATAGGATACCGACTGAGGTCGTGATATAGATGTGGACGCTCCATATCTCATCTCTCAACGCGGGCACAAACAGTGCGGAGTACCTCACGGTCATTGGAAGGAAATATCTGTAGCGCGAGAACAGGAAATGGCTGCTAGAGCGCGAGATGAGCTCGACAATGCGTCCCGACCTACGACCCGCAAACAGCAGTTTCACCGTCCACAAAGGATCAGTCTTCCAAATGATGTCTCGCTCTTTGTGGCCCTTTTGTAGCCTTGCTCTCCACACTTGAGCGCATTCTACGTACACATCGGATGCTCTACTGTCAAGATTGACGACACCATTAGCAAGATTCAGTGGCCATAATGAAAACGCCTCACGTATTTAGCTTGATTTCGTTTTGAGCGTTTCCTATACATTTCCTACAACATTATCAATATTATTCATCATTATTAGTCGCTTGTTTATTTGTTTGATAGATTTTTACAAAAAATTAATGAATTTCAATGTAAGTAGTAGCAGTAGTAGTAGTAGTAGTAGTAGTAGTAGTAGTAGTAGTAGTAGTAGTAGTAGTAGTAGTAGTAGCAGCAGCAGGAGCAGCAATAGCAGCAATAAGCATTTGGCCTGCACGCTCAGCTAGTCCGTCCGCTGCAGGTCTGGCATCTTCTATGCAATTAATCATTCTGAGAAATGTGTATTAACATGCCAAGTAGATGGAACCATGCTTCGTCCGAAAACATATTGAGATTAAAAAGACGAACTCTATAAGACATATCCACACACTTTAAATGAACTAAAATAGGTATAACATTCGTGAATAAATGCTAAAAATATCTTAGTGATGTTTTTGAGGAATTTCCAGAGAATGTCCGAAGTTAGCAAGAGTTTCTTCTGTAAGCAAAGGACGTTGTTTTTTAAGCTTCTTATCTTGAACACTTCCCAGCCATATTAATTTAATCCAGATAAGGCTGACATCCTTTCAGAATATAGGCCTAGTGTTTGCAGTGGCGCGTAAATTTGATTCGATTCGTAAGTCTTGAGAGTTTGATACCATATTTAGTAAGTACACAGCACATGTTCCAGGTTAAAATTCAGCTTTATCGAGTGAGTTTTGTTCGGTGGCATTATGAAAATATGTTTGTAAAAATAAAGAAAATTATTCGACCTTATATGGAGTAAGTAACACACACATACTTTGAATAATTGAATATTTGTTGAGTAATCTGGGCTCTTTTCATTTTTATAAGATTTTTTATACCAGTTTTGTCTAAGATTATCATATTACCTGTTTTTAGTGGGTGCTAACCATTTTTTGGACCCTAGTTTCAGCTTCACTTTAAGTGTTTCTAAAATACAAGAACTACCAGTTTTCTGTAAAGAATATTTCCATTTTTAAATATTCAGTGAACGGATTTGCGAAATATGTTCAATATTGAAACTGTAAAGTTACTGTTCATAGTTTTGTACAACATGAAATACGTAGCTTGTCCACAATAGAATGTTGATATTATAGGTAAGAGATTTCTTGAATAAAGCTCGAAACAACGAGATATATGTAAATATATAAGCGTAATAAATTCAAGTTGCTCTGAATTCCTCCACTTTTCCAATTCTTAAATATTGTAACCTTAGTTTTGTCCGAAACGTCTAAAATTGACTGTCTATTTGGTATTTTTAAAATTATAATCAAGTGTTTTTTCTGATGTCTAAAATTGCTGGTCTATTTGGCACTTTTAATTCTAATCAAATGTCGTTCCTTTTAAAATTACTTAATGTTTTGGGACTTCTGCATGCAACTTGAACTTATGGTGATATCATCTACCGTGGAATTACTGTAAGTACTCTAACTAGTATAACGTAACAGCGGATGTTGGTTTTCTCGAAGTACAGAGAATTATATAGAATAGCCTATAGATTATTTTATGTTGCTGTATCAACTACGAGGTCATGTAGACTATAATTCTCGATGACAAAATGGTATACGGCGAGATGAATGAGAGAATTGGTCATACAGTTGGGAAAACCGGATCAGGTAATCAGTCCACGATAGATTAGAATTCATAGGCAAGCACACAACCGCCTGAGTTATGAAAATGACTGTATAGAGTTAAACAGCTAATGGAGCGATAACTGTTAAAAGTCAGTTCAGAAAAAATTTATAATTCAATGGCCCATCAACTTTAAAGATTCTTTAACTAAGAAGTTATGTATCGCTTTTTTTCTTAAGGCACTGTTACCCGGGTAAAAATACGCTATCTTTAAGTAGAAAATTTCTGACATTCTGGCTGTTATCAAGTAATAGATTATGAGTATATTGGAACAATTTGGAGTCGGATATTTTAAATTCAATTTTTCTATCTAAGAGTATTGGTGTTTGAATTGCTGCCGATAGCTCAAATAAAATTATTACAAAGCATTCATGTACTCTTTTCGGCAACCTATTAACCAAAGAGTATTTACTTAATTATACTTATTTATTTATTTATTTATTTATTTATTTATTTATTTTTCTATAGATTGTATTAATTGTTTATAATTCTTTAAAATATAGGGATTTCAGTTACAATTACAATACTAAATATGTTACAAAACAGTATTCTCTGCCTATTTTCTGAATATTTTTTAACATAAAATTAAGTAGGCACCTATAACACGGGCAAAATTACCGTTACCAATACCATTTATATAATACATTATGCGCTTCTTGCCCCTTAGCAATTCTCAATATTATATTGAAATAGTACATTATGCAACGAGCCTATAATGATAGTAATTAAGAAGCGAGTATGGTTGTTTATGAAACGAGCGCATGCGAGTTTCATATTTCATACGAGCTTCTTAATTACCATTATAGGCGAGTTTCATACTACTTTTTATGCTCGACCATATTTGTAACTTGAAATTATTCAGATGTATACATTTTATTTGTATCTGACAAGATCGGAAGTGACCTTGTTCTAGGTCGTGAATTGTGAGATGTGCGTAGACGCGAAAGTATTGATTTTTTCCGAGGAACAATAATGTCATTGACCTTGTGTAATCCCGTTAAACTTGGTATAACCTTGATTATTGAATTCGACATTGAAAAACAAGATGACAAATTGAATTTATTTGAATATTATTTACAATTAACGCTAATTATTATAGTAACAGAACATAACCTTCTGCGACAGTATTGGATTTCCAGCCTCCGTGACTTTTCGCTAATTCTCTTTCGATTGCATATCCGAGAATAATCGATACTTGCGGTTTTATAACGGTACAAAGCTGACTTGTCATTGGCTGAACACCTGTAAGCTGAGTTGTCATTGGCTGAAAACAACTGTACTTTAATGAGTAGGTGTACTTTAATGACATGCATTAAAGGACTGCTACCAGGTGTATGATTACTACATTTCGGCATGGTCGAGCATAAAATCAAATAAGTGAAGTTTAAATGTCATCGTAAAAAGCCTATTATGTAAGCTTAATATATTCAATATTAGTGGCCTCAACAGTGAATGCGACATTTATATTCTTGCACTTGTTACAGCATTCATTAAAATTTTTAATTCCTTGTTTTATTATTATGCTGAGATGATTTTCATCATGCTGCAATTATTTTAAATCATACAATTCCACATAAAAAATTATTTGCTTCATGTCCGTCAAAATTCTAGGCACCAAGGCCACAAGGAAAACAAAATTGTGTTAGATTCTTTGAGTACAATGAACTCTTGATTTTGATATGGAGTTTAAATAAATATTTATTTCTCTCATTCATTCATTCATTCATTCATTCATTCATTCATTCATTCATTCATTCATTCATTCATTCAGTGTTCTGCCCAAAGGCAGGTATTTCGCTTCGAACCCAGCATTCTCCAATCTTTCCTACTTTCTGCCTTCCTCTTTGTCTCATCATATGATCCATATATCTTAATGTCGTCTATCATCTGATATCTTCTTCTGCCCCGAGAATGAGAATATTGTTATTATTGTATTCATTAATATTACTCTTAATATTTATTCTCACTAGATACTTGATATACCATATATGTAAAATATATTACCTGCTTCATTGTTCTCTGTATTTGGGAGTTTAGGAAATACTAGCTCAACACATATTATTAAATAGGGCTCTTCATCAATTTATGGCTTCCATTATCCACTTTAGAAGTTTCTTTACATGAATTGGTGCACAAAATAAAATTCTGAGAAGCAATAAGCCAACATCGTTGTCTGAATTAATGACATGTCAACTTCCTCTGTACAATTTTCTTGTCTCCTCCATCTGATTCATGTCCTTCCAATTACTCATTGTGCACTTCAAGTTTCCCCCACTAGACTTCCTCTTCATCTTTCATCAAACGTATTGCCCATTCCGACTATAATCTTCACTGTATTCCAGTATTAATTTTCCTACCATCTCCCACTCACTAGATGGTAGATAGGAGTGTTACACCCATGTGGCCAATTGTATTATTAGGGAAGAAATTTCTAATGAAACATTGAGCTCGCAATATATTGTATATATTCTCGAGACAACAGAGTTAAATATTCCATGAACTTTTAAAATAGCCTATACATATATTTACAAGCATTTTCTTGTTTTTATTTGAGGACTCATCTGTTATTCACAATCGAATACATCGCAATCTACAGACCGACTGTATCCACCTTCATATTTTCAAAATTTACCTGATTTACCTGTCAAATCTTCGGTAGTCACACGGGACATAATCATTATAGAGTTTTCGCACCCTCCTGATCCCCTAAACGGTTAACATTATGTCGACGTCATTGATCAAAGAGCCAATCAGAGCCATTCACCTCACATTATTTCAATAGCGGACCCGCTATCTCTAAACGTACGAGGTGCATCCAGAAAGAAAGTTTCCTGATTTTTTCCCCTTGAAAGTAAACGTAATTAGCCGTGTCAATTGCGCATGCGTAACAGATCTATGACGTATCAATCCTATGCCAGCCGGACAGGTCCCGCCTGGTGGCAGTAGCGTGGCAGCAGTGGTCCGAAATGGAAGCAGTCAATGCATTGGCGGCATAGTGGATCTCCGGTCAGGACGAAATTCAAACAGACGCTGTCGGTACGGAAAGTGATGTACACGGTGTTCTGGGCATTCTGCTCATTGACTTCCTTCCAAGAGGTGAAACAGTGAACGCTGACCGTTACTGTGAAACACTGCGAAAATTGCGACGTGCCATTCAAAACAAGAGGCGTGGAATGCTTACTGCAGGTGTTGTGCTCCTCCATGACAATGCTCGTCCACATACGGCGGCACACAGCAGCTGTTTTGACGGAATTTGGCTGGGAGTTGTTTGATCATCCACCCTACAGTCCTGATCTTGCTCCCAGCGATTTTCACGTTTTCTTGCACCTCAAGAAATTCCTGTCCTCCGGTGAGCGTTTTGGCAACGACGAAGAGCTGAAGACGTCTGTCACACGCTGGTTCCATTGACAGGCGGCAGAGTTCTACGACAGAGGGATACAAAAGTTGATCCCACGATACGACAAGTGTCTCAATTCTGATGGTGGCTATGTTGAAAAATAGCTGAAACATTGCTGTACCTGTTGCCAATAAATGTTTTCCTGAAAGTGTGTGTTCTTTTTTTTTAAATAGGGAAACTTACTTTCTGGATGCGCCTCGTATAATGTAGACGCGAACGAAGATTACCATAGGACTAATTCGGTGTTAAAACATGGCATCTCGTTTGAGATTTACCACTGTGGATGATATTCATCTACTTAGGACAGCTCAAGATCGATGAAGTAATATTCAGTCAGAAGCACAGTACAAGAAGGCTCAGAAAAGAATTTTTCGTTGAGATTCCAACAGACAACAGGTTGAGGCTGGACTACTTCGCCAAAAGAAAATGAATATTTGTTTAACTCGTTGTAACTCGAACACCAGTAAATATTTTGAGTATCGACCACTTTTAAAAGTAATTTCCACTCTGCCTCAACATTTCTCTAGTTTTGATATCTCAGCTAACGTAAAAAATAAAAAAGTTTGCCGCTTACCAACTTTTGAAGGTGGAAATGTCTATTCTGAACAGATTACATCGAAGTTAGTATTTTCCCCTCACATTTCAAATAATATTTTCATTTTAAAATCTTTTCTATCCTTTCCTTAGACATTTAGCTACCAATTAAAAAAATTACAACGCAATTGATTGTCATAGGAGCTCTGACTGAATACTAGGTAATCATATGGCGAATTTCTGGCCTCATCTCGCCAAGTACCATCTTGGTGTCATCAATTCCATCACTGCTAAAAACATAAGTAGTAGGTACAAAGTCGTTAGACAAGACAAAAATTCATATAAGTGCAAAGACTAAAGGATATAGTAAGGTTGCACACAAATTCCATAATTCTGTATGCGATTATAAATTCTGTATTTAAAGAAAAGATCAAATATTTCAATGACATTGATAAAATTCTTCAAACTTGTGGGTATATATACATCATATTAAGTATTTTATGATCTATGAAATTTAACTGCGACGTGTATTGAACGACGACGTCACTCGCATCCGCCATTCCGTGTCAAAATAGATGTAATGTACTGGATGCAGATTTGGTTGTGTTTGTGTGAGCGAACAAACATTACGTCGTCTGTGTTAGTTCCGATTACCGCCGGATCAACCATGGCCTTAGGATATAACGTTTTATGTCCACAGTATTACTCATTGCTTTCTCATTAGAGACAGGTTATGCAAACAAGGACAAATTTATTAAACATGACGAGATATATTAATTACATGCGATACGTTTTGTATAATCCATAAAGATCTGTCCTCTGTAATGGAACGATAGCGTTTGTACCTATCCATAAATTCAGCACACCGTGTTCGACTAGGAAACGGTAGAGGAGATATAGGGCCAGTTCCTTCCAGAGTTTATCCCTTGAACTGTATTTATTCTATGTTGTATTAAGTCATGTTGACCATATTTAAAACAAGTCTCGCTGTTAGTAAGTGACGTAACGGGCCAAGATGTGCAAATTTTGATGACTGATGGTGGTGGTGGTGGTGTTACAAATGTTCCTTTATTTTGTTAATGTAGTTTCTCTGAACCACAGAACTGTTTTATGTGATGTTGGAAAAAGAATGCAAAATTGTTAAAGATTGAAAACAAATAATACTTTACCTTCTCTTCTGTCCTGCATTTCATTTCTTGTTACGTCGCGTGTAAGCAAGATAACAAGCGTTCCGGTATTGCGTCATAGCGAATACGTCAAGCATGCTATAATAAGGCGATTATGCACGATATCGGATGTAGTAACAACCTGTTTATAACGCTAGGATGGCATAAAATTATATACGCAATTGGTAAACTTTTTTTAAATTCATCCAAAAAAATTTCATTTTACACATTTCATAACTTACTATTATAGCATAATACTCATGTGCAAAATATGAAATTTTTCAGTAGGAAGAAAAACCACATTTATTCTTCTATGGTAGTAGTGCATAGGAGACTGTGAATTCTCACATTTTCGAAAGAAAGAAATATAGTTACATACAGGAGATTTTATTATTTGCTGTATCACTATTTAAGTTAATTAATAGAACAGAAATCTGAAAATCGATAAATATGTTACATAGGAGTTATTGCAGGAACAACGACGATTTATTTAATGCTTCATTTACTTATTTGTTTACATATTAATTTATTTAGTTCCTTATTTACTCAATGTGCATACTTGTTTCTGCATTTTAGTTATAAATGTAAGTATTATTTTTGCATACTTATTAATAAATTTGTATTTTTGTTTATTAACTTAATCATTTATGTTTTCTTATTTACTTGGCAAGTTCTTTATTTACTTGGTCTCTGATTTGCTTATTTAATTTTTTTTCGTATTTATTTCTTTGATGAATTCTTCATTTACTCACACATTACATCCAATTCAATTACATTCAAGATAAGTTCTTTTGTATAGCCTATACTGTATTTTTACAACATCCATTCAATAATTCATGAGAAATCGCTGTACATGGATGTTTTACTTTAAAATGTTGATGTCAAATATTGACAGGGTGGAGAATGTAAGATCAGCTATTGGCCTAGACTTATACCAAGATGAAGGAAAAAAAGTGGGTATACATGGAAGCGATGGAGAATGTAATTGAAAGCAGGCTTATGAACAAGCCATTCAATAATAATAATAATAATAATAATAATAATAATAATAATAATAATAATAATAATTTGAGAAACACAGAACAAGTGAACACGTGTAGTTTCTGATTTTTAAACAAGCGTAAAATTAAGTTTTAAAATTGTTTAACCATAAAATGATAATAATTACGTAATTAGAACTCCGTTATCAGGGTAACATTTAGTTGTTGTAAAGTGGTAGTTACATTATTTTTGTTAGTCTCCTTTGAAATATTCCTGTTATTAATTAAATGTGATGGAATATAACTTGTACATCACATACTTGATTTGTGATTGACATTGCCTCTATGTTATATAAAATCTCTCCTGCGTGTTTTTCCTGTTGATCATTTAAACACAACAAACTTGTTTGGGGTTTATGAAACTCTCTATGTTACAAATTATTAGTTCGACAGATGAAACGAAATCATTTTCCATCGGTATTTGCAAAAACATACATTTACTTGGTGCTAAGTGAATAATGCTTGTTTTTTCGCTACCCAAATTGTAGGCTTATTGGGTTGTGGTGTACAGTTACATCCGTGATGACGAATGATCACGATATACTGCATGCATAACAGGGTTTCCGAAAAACACACACGCAGGATTTTCCTTGTTTTTAGCTTAATGTGAGGTTTAATAAAGCCCAGTTACAACTGCAGCGTTGTTACACAAAAATCCCCAACACCTGCATATTGGTTTATTTAATGACGAGGTTCCGCCATGGTTAAGTCAGTTAGCTTACGGCTTCCCCTGAAAAGGGCCGAAGTTTGATCCCTGATCATACTGGATCAGTTATTTATTCTAATTCTCTTGTTTTTCCTTTCGATAGAGGTGAATTAAATGCTCATTAAATATTACTGTTTTCAGACGCGTTTTTAATTTAGTTGCATAGTTTTTTATATATGGAGTGATTCACGAGGATTTGCTGTCACTTACGGAGCTTATTTCCGAAGACATTCTGAGCAAAAAATGTCATATAAACATTTGTCCTAATCTTAATATTTTCAGAGTTACACTAATTTGAAGTTGTTAGTGTAATACCTTTTTTCTTTGGTTTTAAGGGTAAAAAAAATATTGCAAATAGAGTATGAATTATTCAGAAGTATAATTTCTTTAATTGGCTAGTATTCTGATGCTTAAAATGTGTTGTTAATTGCTTTGTACAGATTTTGTTTTTCATTTTTTAACTAAAAATTACATTAGGGTCTATTCTTACGCACTTATCACAAAAATTGTTACAAATCGTACGACTTTAGGGACTTGATTCTTTGCAGTTTAATTACGCATCCTAATGTACAGTCTTGAAAAATTTACAAGAGTGGCGTGATTTGTAACAATTGTGATAAATGCGTATGAAAATGTAATTTTGTTGTTAAAAATCGGAAAAAAAAAATCCGTACGAAGCAACTGTGAAATTCACATCACATTTTTAACTTCAGAATACTAGTCAATTAAAGAAATGAGAGTTCTGAATAGTTCATTCTTTGTCTGTAATATTCTTTTACTCTTAAAACTTAAGAATAATGGAATTTTACAAAGAATTTCAAATTAGTGTAGCTCTGAAAATATTGAGATTAGGATAAATATTTGCATGACATATTATGTTCAGAATGTCTTCGGAAATAAGCTCCGTAAGTGACGGCAAATCCTTGTGAATCACCTTGTATAGTGTTGAATTATATTAATTTTTACCGGTTTAGTTTACGACGGTTTACCGACTGCTATTGTTATCTGGCATCTGAATGATATGAAGGTGACAATGCCAGAGAAATGAGTTCAGGGTCCAGCGCCGAAAGTTACCAAGCATTTGCTCCTAATAGGTCAAGGGAAACCCCTGGAAAAAAATTAACAGGTAACTTATCCTAAACAGGATTTGGACCTGTGCCCACTCGTTTCATGGTTAGGCATTCTAACCGTAACTCCATAGCTGTGGACTGACTTTGTTAATAAAAATCAGTTTAGTTCATATTTTGATGCAGTGTGATTTATTGATTTACTTTAGTTCATCTAACTAAATTCATTTTCATTTGCATTACATTATAAAATGTCGTATTATTTTAGAAGAATTGGATTTTACGACAGCTTAAATTAAATATAATTCGATTACTTTAGTATAGATTGCGTCAGTTTAGATTAGTTATGAAACTTCAGTTTCAATTACATCGGATTGAACTAGTCAGTGTTTGTTAGTTAGTCTTTAGTTTCTGTACATTAGTATAAATTTAATTTTGGTTTATATTTTCAGATTAATAAAATAGTCTGTAATTCACTTTTAATTGGTTGGTTTTTAGTTTAATTTTGGCTAGCCCGTCTTTGCAATATCTGAATTATACCATAGGCCTACTGTAGGCCTAGTTTCGGGTGGTTAGCTTTTTTCTCAATGTAATTTCTTTTCGTTACTTCTTATTCTCTTTCTTCTGTTATACGATGTGCATCCTGTTATTTCGAAGTTCAAACTTTTTCATCTTAGGATGTACACCCTCTTTCCACCCTTTGCTTCAGTGACTTTGATCTGTCTCTCTTCCCAACTGCAAGTCTAACAGTTTAGCTCTTGTTACCAGTCCTTCTGCTTCCATTGCATTAATGTACTTCCATCCGCATTTTATACATTTATTAATATCGTTAATTTTTACTAATTACTATAATGTATATATTGTGCATTCTGTTAGAATAATGCTTATCCTTGAACAGTCCTAAAATTTTTAATTTCAAATGTGCTTACTATTTCTTCAGTTTTCTGTCTGTCCTGGTCTCCGCTTTTAAAAGAAGTCGAATTAAGGGACTGCTTGTCAGAGAGATGTATAACAGGGTCTCTGGCACCCCAAGGTAGCTGAGAAGATCTGTAACAATTCTGAAAATCAGGAACAAGAGGAGCTCGAGCGAAATAGGGATAGACTGAGTGCCTGGCCCAAGCGAAAGCAACAGGAGAAGTAAACATTGCCGGTAGAGGAGGAGAGAAGTATAATTGCTATTCAACCAATGACAGAGGTCACATTCCACGCTTGACTTGAAGTTGGGCGTTCTGAAGCGTTCTACCTCCGCCCAACTTCAAGATAACTATTCAATAAGACGTCTACCATTGGTTGAATAGCAATTATACTTCTCTTATCCTTTGCCGGCAATGTTTACTTCTCCTGTTACACATTATGGAACTTAGTATAGAAACGAAAGCCCAAATAATAAATTCGCCCTGAATGTGGGCTAATAATCCACTTCAAAAGTGTGCGTTCAAGTTGCTCGCTGGCCCCAATAAGAAATCTCCCTTGGTTGGTTCGTAGTTTAATTTCTGTTCGTTAATTTTTTATATAGGGTAAAGTTGCCTAATTCCGTGATATCCCTAATCCCGTGATACTTTTTTAAAATTGAATGTCAGTCAAAACTTTGCCGTTCGACCATAGTGCCAGACATCTTTCTTGAAAGAGTGCATCTTTCGCCTACTTTTGAGACATCGGTGAACTTCCTAGCAAAATACCCAATCCCATGACATTCAGTGAAAAAACCTATCACGGAATTAGGGGTATCACGAAATTAGGCAACTTTACCCTAATTTCTCTTTGTTAGTTCTCAATGCAATTTCTGCTGGGGTGTTTCTTGACATAATTTCTGTTAATTGTTCTTAATTTAATTTGAGTATATTATCAGTTTTTTATTACTAATTTTGGCACAGCAGCCTGAGACTGATTGTGCCTAGACCCACAACTCTACTGAACACACACACACATACACACACACACTGCAGGACTCCACCGTTTACTGGGTCAGTGTACCCTGGAGTCACTGCGAGACACCACACACATTGGGACAATGGACATTTGGACAATGAAGAGGTCCGAATTAAATCCCCCTGACTTCACGACCGGGAATCGAACCCGGGCCACCTTGATCAAGAGTCTAGCACGCTATCTCAAGACCAAGCAGGCGGACATTATCGGTATTACTTTAATTTCAGTTAATTTTTAGTTTAATTTGTGTTGTTAAGTTCTAAGTTTAGTTTCTTTTGGTTATTTATTTTCAGATTAATTTCGGTTGCTTGTGATTTAGTTTCTGATCGTTAGTTACTGTTGGTTTGTGCCTAAGTTTCTGTTGGCTACATTTGGTTAATTAACTTATAATTTAGTTTCGGTTGTTCAGTGATTAGTTCAGTTTCTGTTAATTACACTTCAGTTTAGATTCGTTTGCTCTGTTTTTATGCTGAATTCGGTCGATCACTTTGTGTTCACTTTCATATTTTCATTTAAAATTTACTTAATTTTCAGTTTAAGCTGGGTAAATTATTTTAGAGAGGGTAGTTAAAAACTGACTGCGTTAAATTGTGCAAACTTTACTTTCATTCCTTCCTTGACAGGTAACATCATTACAGGGAAAGCTATGTAATACTCATAATTTCTTAAAATAACTCAAACATTCTGTCCCAGAACAAGAGTCTGGCATATCTACCACTATCCAAACACCTAAAATATGTTTTACTAAATTTTTACAAATAATATTGTAGGCCTACTCATTATTATTCAGTTAAAAGACAAACAAATCATTTGAGGTACTTGTGCAAATTGGAATAGATGTTCTTCTTTGGTTTCCGATTATAAGTATTCAATTTCTACAACTTTTGAATGTTTTAGAGTATTCTTTTCGTTTCATAATGGTTCAATCCCCAACAGCCTATTGGCAGTTCTGTTAAAAAGCGGGCACTTCAGTCCTCTAAATGATTTATGGTCATTCTGTCGGCCATTCCATTGCTCTGATTCCCTTCATTTGCCGCCACTCACATCAGCTTAACTGGATTGTGTTAGCCAATTTCATGAGTGACTCTAGACATTCCATATTGAATTTAAATGGTCGCATATGGTATTCAAGAGCTTCTGTAGCTGCTTGATTACAGGAGAATACCAGAATATTATCTTTGAAAATTGTTCTAGATGATCTCTGAGTAGAAATTACTTAAAAGGGACACTCAATGAAACGCTACTTCAACAACTAATATTAAAGCAACATCTGACGTAAGTACTAATTAAATAGCTAAGTCAATTGTCTACATTGAAATTATCATATTTAAATAGATAAATTATGTGCATTAAGGTATTATTGCGTTCTTATACATAAGCAATAAAGGTAGGAACATTTAATTGACCTTTGTCAGTCTAAAACGATAGAGTATATTACGATACAAGCTTGAGAATTACTTTTTACAAAATCGAGGAAAAGTTTGAAAAACGAGCAGAGCGAGTTTTTCAATTTCCGAGATGATTAATGCAGTTCACAAACGTGTATTTTACAATATTATTTTGCACGATCATATTTTTAAAATTGCAAATAGAATATATTTTGCATTGAAAATGTGGAGCATTATTATTAAAATTCCTTCATAAAACTGCACTGTAATGGTAACTAAGTAGCAATGGGTAATAATGGGTCTATTTGAAGAATGGTATTCCTAGCAACAAGTTTTTGTGTGGAAATTCTGACTTTCAAAGCCTAACAACAATAGCTACAAACCTACAACAAAAAACACGATGGTAGGAAAAAGTCAATTACAGTCAAATATTTGGAGGTGGTTTTTCACACAACATTTTCATGCAAAGAACATGTTGATTTTATTTGAAAGAAGTAGAATAAAATGTCTGACCCTCAATATGAGGCGATACAAACCTTAAACAACTGTTATAAATTGTTATATGAAATATTGTTTTAAATTATATAGAAATTAACTACAAATATGTAGAAAGAACATAAACAATAAAATCAGATTATAACAAAATCATATTATTCATACAATAACAGGAAGGATGTTAAAACTACACCAATAACTGTTATTAAAATTTTATAAAAAAAAAGCGAAAATATAAATTTTGAAAATGAAGAAACAGCTGTCACACAGTATTAGCAATTAATAACATTCATTACCCTACAATAGCAACTGAACGAAGGAAAAATAAGAAGTGTGCTTAAAAAGGTTGGAATCATCAAACATAAATTACACCTACGACTTACAGAATTAAAGAGACATTACTAATAAAACCCTTTATGCAAATATATTTAAGATAATTTTTGCATTATACTTTTCTATCAAACACCACCCCCAAATATTTGACCTCACACTTTTCATTTATAGTTTTGCCATGCAAGTGTGAATAACTATATCCTTACAGACTGTCGAAAGTCAATGACTGGTAAGCTTTGAATCCCTACACGTTACTGAATAGTAGGTAATAACGCAGCTGATTTCTTGGCCATGAAATGTAGAAAAATTATTCAAAAAGCATCAAAATTTCTGTCTTACGACTGTGTTAAAAGTGTAATAATAATAATAATAATAATAATAATAATAATAATAATAATAATAATATCAGAATATAAGAATATAAGAATTCTGTGAAGATGAAAGTCCTTTTTTAGTAAGTAGAAAATTGGGAGATATTATAAAGTAGCCTACACATAATTTAATAACTAAATTTCCACGAAAATCTGAGGTAACAATGTTGAGACTATTTACAGGTCAGATTTCCTCAATAAACATTTACGTAGATGCTGCAGAATTTCTTACATGTCCTTTCTGTAGTCTTAATGAATAGGGCTATATAAATCAAGGTCATCTTTTTCACTGTCAAATTTTTACTTAATTTTCCAGTCTTTCTGTTCAATGTTGCAGTGCAACAGAGCGAATGACATCATCTTCAACTGCTCAACTCGAGATACCAACCAAATAACGCTAAAAAATCATACGAATTCACTTATTCTTTATATTGAAAGAAAACTCTTTGAGTCATGATGTCCTGTCTTTACAATCTTTTATACGGGTTTTTCCCCTAAGCTATTGAGCAATTTTTCATACTCAGTATCTGAGTCGTATTCAAGAAAAAGGTATAGCTATACTCCAGTAATAATGTAGAACTGCACGAAATCCTCACACTAAAATTGCTAGTTTACTGAAAATGATCTTCAAATTATTTCTTCTTAATTCTTTACATAGTATATACATGGTGTTAAAAAAGAATCAAATATTTTAGGAGGTGATAGTATGCATCAAAACAAGGAAATCATATCTAATAAATAAGGGTCCTACAACATATATTTTCTGAGATCTGAATACGTATTCATAGGAGGTTCTCAATGTGACGTCCATTCATGGCAATGCATCTCTCTGCCCTACAATACAGCTGACTACCAGATAATCATACAGTAATTTGACACCCTTGGCATGGACCAATGATACGTCGCAAGGAATACTGAAAACAAAAGTCTGGTTGCGGATATGAGCGGGGTTCAGCAGAGATAGTGTTGTAAATTTTCATAATTAGCATGTGTAGGCTGATGAAAGTCTTCATGCAGTTGAAGAAACAAGGCATCAGCACCGATCTTCAATCAACTTATGGGCAGGAGTTCTTGGTGATAGATTAATAGGGCCACAGAGATTAACCGGGGATCTTTATCAGGACTTTCTTATTAACATATTAAAACAAAGTTCAAAGATTGCGTGATTCTTTACGCCGAAGGGCAAAGGAATGCATTGCCATGAATGGACGTCACGTTGAGCATCTCCTATGAACAAGTGTTCAGATCTCAGAAAGTATGTGCTGTAGGACTTATGTTTATAACACATTATTTTCTTGTTTTGATGCATATTAGCACCTCCTAAAATATTGGATACTATTTTAATACCCTGTAGACTGAAATATGTGATAGAATATAGACCTACTGCATGATTTTGAAAGTGTTTCGATTCGAATAAGTATACATTGGTTTACTGATAGCATATCATATATCTTAGTAAACAAGATTTTGAAATCTGGAGTTTGCAGGTTGCAGTTGACATAAGTGCCACAAAATCCGCCAATCCCGAAATCCCATTCCTTTGCTGAAAAGTCGACTGCTAGCTAAATTTTGTCGTAAAATGCAACACTATTTCAGTGCAACTGTATTTATGGACTCTAAACAATATTCTTTCATGTTAAAAGTCTATGGTTTAATGCCGATACAGATGTCAGTTTATTCTGTTATGTCAAATTCTTGTTCAGAATTTTTATTATGCACACTGAAGTGTGTTTGCTTGAGGCGCGATATCTCGGACGTAGCCATTCCGAAGAGGAGGAAAAGGAAAGGAATCAAGCGTGAAGGTCGATTACGGCTCCTAGCAACGGGGAAAGGATCCATGAATCTTAATGGTGACATAAAAACGACACCGCTCTCCTCATTTGAATCCAAGAACCATAACACTTTTACGACCTCCCAGTGAAACAAGAACCAATTCCCAAGATGTCATTCGGCCAGCTCACACTATTAGTGGTACAACTTTCGCTATATTTTGAAGGAATCCAAAGCCCGACAATTTAGTGACTAGGATAGATATGGTTCTTTTAAAACCAGTTCCTGGAATATGAGACAAGGACTTGTGATTCACTTGGGGAAACTTAAGGAATTAATTGCGTTGTATCTTGAGAGAAAATGATGAGGGGGAGATGGAAGAATGAATGAAATGGATTCTGCAACTCAATGTAACAAAAGAAATATACTCCCATCAAGCAGCACGAGCTACAGAATAATACTATCATTACATGAGTGAGTGGAAAAGTGAGCTAATTCAAAGCAACGATGAGAAATATCGTCATTTGTTAGGGTGATCAGAACTGGCTTATCTGATTTTCTCCCTCCTTTCTCTTATTATGCTTCTCATTGTCGTCATATTCTTCTCTTTATTCTATATCTTTTTTAGGCAATTATTTATTTAAATCCACTTACAAACCAAATATATTGTAATCAAAGAAGATAAGATTGCGATGTCAATAGTAAAATGAGAATGAAAAACGAATAGGCTACAACTGAATTGAAGCAACAAATATTTTTAAATCCAGAGTCAATTACAGTAGATTCATGAAGAAAATAATTGGATATGATATGTTTTCTTGTAGTACTTTCTCGAATCGTCTAAATTGTACATTCTGCTGCGTGGAGCGACCTCTAAATATTAATATGTTTTGCTGAAATTTTGTACGTGCTTGTTTTACATATAAATTAATAAAATTAGCCTTGTGGAGCTAAACATTTCCAACTTTCATTTTTTTTGACCACCCTATTGAGCACTGTAATACGTAATATTTCCTCCCTCAACCCCTTTCACTGCCCACTGAATTACAGGGGAAAGGCGGTATTAGTGGCGCTTGTACCTTTTTAATCTCTCTATCGAAGTCATATTCTTCCGTGCGATTGGGAAGAAAAGAAACTTCCATTCGCAATGGAAGGAGAAATTTTTGTTTGTGAGTGTGAAATAAATATTAAATACGTCATTTTCCACAAGGTTCCACATGATTTTCCAAACCCATTATACAACGCCATTATACCACGCGTCACTCCCAATACTCTGTTTCAACCCTCCTGCTACCAAGGTTCATTACAATTACCCTCATCAAAATCATATACCAATCTTTGTTAAGAATTTGGAATATTTAATAATTTATGTATTAGTGACTGTGAACCTACAGAAAATATAAAATAATCTTCCTATTTTTTAAAATACACGGTGATTCAAAATGTCCCGTTCAATATAGTTGCAAACGTATAACAAAATTTAAAAACTTTAGATATGTTACTAGTGACACTATAAGATAATATACTGGTATACAATAAATTTACACTTACCTCACTTCCATTTCAAGATAAGCTCCTCAAATGTATATATTTTATTTTAGTAGGTTATTTTACGACGCTTTATCAACATCTTAGGTTATTTAGCGTCTGAATGAGATGAAGGTGATAATGCCGGTGAAATGAGTCCGGGGTCCAACACCGAAAGTTACCCAGCATTTGCTCATATTGGGTTGAGGGAAAACCCCGGAAAAAACCTCAACCAGGTAACTTGCCCCGACCGGGAATCGAACCCGGGGCACCTGGTTTCGCGGCTAGACACGCTAACCGTTACTCCACAGGTGTGGACCAAATCTATATAGTTATAACATAGTGGACAATACAGCAATAAGCTATGAATGTCATAGAGTGGAAGTCATTTCAGTTATTTGTTGAAATCTAAATATTGGAATATAATCTGTATTACCATGAAGGCCACCGGCGTGGATCACACGGTTAAGTCGCTTGCCTGCCGGTCAGAGGTTGCGTGCGGGCTGATTACCTGGTTGGGTTTTTTCCGAGGTTTCCTCAACGGTAATGTGAATGCAAGGTAACCTATGGCGAATCCTCGGCCTCATCTCTCCAAATACCATCTCGCTATCATCAATCTCATCGACGCTAAATAGCCTAGTAGTTGATACAGCGTCGTTAAATAACCAACTAAAAAAGACAACCATGAATATCTTCAACAAATTTGTTCATAATAAAATAAGATTATAAAAAAGTCTATAAAAACGTTAAAAATAAATAAATACAAACGTAAATCCAATAAAACTAAATTTAGTTCTTTGTTGAAATTCATATTCAAATAATAGTGTACATAGTGTAAAGGGCTATCAGGCACTGACTACTTTCAAAACCTGATTGTCAGAAAGACTGCTTTTCGTCTCTATAATATGACCTTTCTTCAAATATTACTTTTATAGAATAGTTATTTTAAATATATAAATTTTCCTTGATTGTGTGAATCATTTTTTCGATTCAAATTGTCTTATTTAACATTTAATTTATTGGTCTGACCCAATATTTTGGGTTTGCCCCGCGACACAGAATAGCTCACAATAAAATTTAAAATGAAAAATTATAAAAAACGGGTTTCAAACAAAAGTGATTAAGACATAAGAAAAAAATAGAACCAAGTATAATTTAAATTGAATGTACGCCATAAAGATGCTGACGAAATATCGCTACAGAAAATTTTATAATATACACTTTACAAAGGCTTTCGGAATGGTACCTCTCGCTCTAAAGAAGAGACCGGTAACTGTGATTTTTTCAATGATGTATTTCTCTGATAGGTACTGAATCGTGGGCTCGTAGATTTTCTTTTTTTCTTCGTTCACTTCAGATGGTTGAGTGGCTGAGATTTCAAATCTGATGGTAGGATCAATTATTTCGGCTGTCTGTTTATTCCTATTCATAGCTATGATATCGATCCTACGATTGCTCCCACCATCAGCAATACAATGAACTTCCTCATGAACGTCTAGATTTTTGGATCGAAGTGCATCTGCGATCATAGAACATGGTGTTGTGACGTTTTATTCTGAGTACTTCTCCCTGTGGGCAACTCCCAAGCACATGTGGTAAAGTTTCATACTCACTGTAGTGTCTACAGTGGGTTGTGGCTGTAGAGCGACCAGGGAGAGAACGTACTGGTGCCACAATCGCAATCATTTTTAGCATTTCTCTCCACTCAGAACTTGATAATCCTTCATGCTTGATGATCCACGAGTTGGCTGCAGGTACTTCTTCAAACAATACAACTCCTTTTCCTTTCTGGGGGTATGCACGCCAGGTTTTAAATTCACGGTACCGAAGATGTTGCCTTAATTGCTTCATGGATCCTGTAGCCTCATCTCTGCTAACTTGCAATTCCAAGCTACGAGCAATTGTTTAACTCTTACAAATATATGTAACTAAACACATCTACATTTTTCTGTTACTGTTATTATTATTATTATTATTATTATTATTATTATTATTATTATTATTATTAGACAATTTTTTTCGGTAGACTATTGATGTTACTTACATTTCCAATGGTTTAATGGTAAATAATGCCTTATGGCCTTAACTCTGCCAGTACCAGTAAAAATAGATCAAATAAATAAATGAACAATAATTTCAATTGTAGGAAAGATCATCATATCAATCTTTATTTCTATAATGCATTTTCAACAGTCTTCGAGGACTAGATTTGAATCAAGAATAGAATGTCAAGTGCGGCGCACACAAGATGCAAGTGTTCTCTCATAGTACCTCTGCCACATGCCAAATATGACTTCACGTGGACATAGTCTATGAACAACTAACCTTAACTCCGTACGCCCTGAGGCAGAATACGATCCCTAGTTATGGGGTAACTCATGATTTTGAGAGCCTAGTGAGGTTAGATGTATGTTTTAGTATGACAATGAAAAATCGAATGTAAAAAGAACAAAATAAGCGAATACAGATGGTACGAATATAATATTAAACAGATTTGCATTCCCTCTTTCTCTTGTTATTTCGTCGTTATGAACACTGAAGTCAGTAATGAAGTTCACAAACCATCACTGCGTCCTCGTTCACTATGACGAATGAACCCCACTTCTAGCCTTCATACTCTGTCGAGCGGGTAGCATTCACATTATTTCATTAATTCGTGACGTTTTGCGACCACTGCACTATATTGATGAAAAAGTAAAACATTCGTACCGTTGGCGTTGTAGCAGTTAGTAAGATTCGAACCCGCTTCTAAGCAGTCTTAAAACAGCGCGACATAGCCGTTTGTAAAGTGCTACCTCAAATAATAATTATACTAGTTTTTAGTTTGATGAAATTGAAACAAGAAATAATATTATCGTATTTGTTTTCTAAAAGTATATTATAGTTTGCATTTTGTTATTCTGCTTTTTATTTCCATATCCTTTGACAGTGATTTTGCTGCAGACTGACCTCGCTACACTGAACAGCAGTGGATGGTCGGCAGTTCAATATTCCTGTCTGTCTGTATGTCGAGTTAATAGAGAATCGAATCCATCTTGGTACTGCTCGCACTCCACGCATTTTTGGATGTCTGCCATACAAAGTTTAAAACAAAACTCTCTATATGTAATATATGAGCAAAATTTTTTGACAGCCAATAGAGAATGATTTGCATCGTTTAAACTCCTAAAGAATAGGATTTTCAGAGAAGAAATGTGACCCACTTTCATTCGAATCGCCTTTTTCATTCTCTATAACACGTCATAAAGTTTTAAATTTCATGTTCAGTCCCAACGCTGTATATATATAATTGTTTTTGAAACTTTTCTTCCTCATCCACGAAATTATAAAAAAAAAAATATATATATTTTTATCTAACGCTTCTTTTAAAATTATAGATTTTCAGAACCATTGGACACAATGTTAGAAGACGGTTGGAGCCTCCATATTTCACTCTCAATGCTCATGTACAAATACCTGCTAGATCTATGACAATTTTGATGAATAAAGACGATATTTTGGGGCAGATTTTCTCTTCCGCTACAGTATCGCTTTCCACATAATGTTTTAAACGACAATTAATTGCATTATTTGGTATGTTTCTTAACCGAGCAACTTCAAACGTGAAAAAATTTGCTGTACCTTTGTCTTTAATTCTCATACTCCTTGGACTATGAAGATAAGTATTATGGTGGATACTCCAACTGAAATATCTATACCAGGGCTGGGCTTTAATAATTCAAATGAGTCACTGTATACCACGCCTTGACTCCCCGCTCCATCTCCCACAGCTGAGACGGTACGAGCAGACAGAAAGGTCAGGCGGGAATCATAGCTTTTACGAATATTCGGCTCTCGCTGGTCGCCTGAAATCCACTACTGATGCGCAGAGCCTTACGGCGCTTTTGTTTATAAGGCGGTGTAAGCGAAAAGGACATGAGCGAGGGTTTCTCTGTCCCTTTCACTTTCCCTCCTATGCCCAGGGCTCATCTATACTATCTCTCTTCCTATGTGTGATGCTTTCTTCTAATAATTGAACGAAATTTGTTCATATTGTCTGCGACCCAATTTATCCGGAAATTATGAGTATGAAAAATAAATTTTTACTACAAAATCAATTATTTTCTACTGAAAATTGGCTGATAATATTTTTAATTATTATTTCCGTACGAATGACCATTCGACAAATGAAATACATATAGTGGCGCCAACTTATAAGGATTCGTGGGGCCCGAGTCCACCTAATAATTTGTTATTATTATTATTATTATTATTATTATCATTATTAAAATTATTCTTATTATTAAAACAGTCCCACGCCGTGGCGTCATGGTCTAAGGCATTCTGCCTAGGACTCGCGTTACGGACTGCGCACAGATTCGAGTCCTCATGGGGGAAGAAATTTTCTCATGAAATTTCGGCCAGTGTATGGGACCGGTGCCCACCCAGCATCGTGATGCACTTGGGGAGCTACGATAGGTAGCGAAATCCGGTTGCGAATGCGAGCTATAACGGCTGGGGATCATCGTGCTAACCTCCATTCTGGTTGGATAATCGCCCACCTCTGCTTCGGCATGTGGGCGTGAAGCCAGCAGCCGACTGATCGGTCTAGGCCCTTCACGGGCTGTAGCGCCACGGATTATTATTATTATTATTATTATTATTATTATTATTATTATTAGTATTATTTAAACAAATAGAAAAAAAAGGGGCAACCTCTGCGGACTTCTGGAAAAAGAACTAACGAAGAGACTAGGAAAGTGCTTTGTGTGGAGTGTATCATTGTATAGAGCAAAAACATGGACATTACGACGAAGTGAAGAGAAGCGAATAGAAGCATTTGAAATGTGGATATGGAGAAGAAGAGAGCGTGTGAAATAGACACAATAAGAAACGAAGCTGTGTTGGAAAGAGTGGGTGAAGAAAGAATGATGCTGAAACTGATCAGAAAGAGAAAAATGAATTCCTTAGGTCATTGGCTGAGAAGAAACTGCCTACTGGAGTGTTCACTGGAAGGAATGGTGAACGGAAGAAGAGTTCGGGACAGAAGAAAATATCAAATGATAGACGACATTGAGATATATATAGAACGTATTCGGAGACAAAGAGGAAGACAGAAAATAGGAAAAATTGGAGAATGCTGAGTTTGCAGTGAACGACCTGCCTTTGTGCAGAACACTTATGTATGTATGTATGTATGTATGTATGTATGTATGTATGTATGTATGTATGTATGTATGTGTGTAAGTATTATGTATTATCATTATTATCATTATCAATAATAATAATAGTGATTATATTATAATATTTATGAGATTAATTTATTTTGACTTATAACTCAAGTATTTAATCCCACCCAATATTTTCTAAAAGTTGGCACCACTGAATACATACACAAAATACATTTTTCTTTAGAAAAATTTCATTCAAGATTATAGTTGCATTTTTAAAAAAGATTATTTTATAGCCAAACTGTGAGAAATACTCTTTAGATTTAGTTTGCTTAAAAGTAATGAAGACAACAAACCACAATATCTGTGATAATTCTTAATATTAAAATCAACAATAATATCTTAAACATTCTGTCATTTACACTTAAATATTTCAATGTTATCAATGCTTACGTAATGGCGAATTTCGTGATTCTTTTATCTGTATGACATCAAGTAGCCATAAGATGGGAAACGGGGAACCTCTGTCTGTTGGATCATTGAAGCACTTCATCATTGCGATAAAATAAGGGTAGGACTTGAGCTGCACTATCTTAATCCTGTGCGTGGAACCTTATCCTCGGCTATCATTACATGGGGTTCATACGAAAGGATTACATCCCCTAAGAGCTAGTACTTAGGGTATCCCAAGAATTAATTTGTTTGGTAAACCAGAGAGAAGCCTTGTGTTCAAGATTACCCTCTTGATTCTATGTAGTGCTCATCCAGACCCACCCCTAGTCTGAATGACATCACTTTAACTACAGACTGACTTGCTCATACAACAACTAGAATCTGCGGTGAAGAAATTCTCCAGACATTGTATTCGTTGATCTTTGGGGGTTTTGCCTTCTTAATATACTTGTTCCCATTATCGTAGTTACATTCTTCTTTGAAAACATTTATCCATATTTCAGTCAATATGGCTGTATTTATAATTATGCGTACCGTATTTAACTCTTAAGCAGTCGCGCCTAATTTTGTAACATTAAAAGTCGTGCGTTGCTGACATCCTAAATATAATGGGTTCTTATGGGCTGTTTTTTTAGTGAACAATTAAGATATCGCTCTTTTTTATTTATAAAACTATATGAAATAATTTAATACCTAACACAATGTTATAATTAATGTACAGTAATGATAAAATTTCAGTATTCGAACGTCTATTCACTCCTAACCATAATTTACTTTTTATCTTCCTTCCAAGACCACTAACTTAATTTTTCTGTACGCACAGTCACTACTTAACATTCATTGCTATTATTTGTTACACTGTTATGGTCAGATTAGTCACTGTCACTAGTCACAATACCAAGACTGTCATAAAAGTCAAAGATGGAAATTACAAAATAAGTATACATGTTTCTTACCAGGGATTTTATAATGTGTATGAATTATCTTAAAGTGAAATTCGCTTACATTATCTATATTAATAAGAATTAACTTATCTTGTTACCATCAAACGACGGAAGAAGAGCAAAAAAATGAGTACTATCAAATAAAAAAACGAAAAAATTGACTGATCTGGTTTTACCCCGGGATGAGTGAAACGAAGTCTACCTACACATTTTGACGTAAAATGGAAATTCGACTTCAATAGCCATAAAAACACGTAATATTTTATAAATTGAGCAATGTAAACTGAATAATTTGAACGAGACATTCCCATACACAAGGGAGTCCACCTACTTGGAAGAGTTTATTACAGCGATGCCCAACCTTAACCGCAAGAGGAGTCGGCGGCTTTACCTCCACCCTCTCTTTACGAAGCTACTACGCATTCATGTACTCATGACGTCACAAACTTCTCTTATTACAGTGGCGGCTTCAGTTAATTTCAATGTAATTATTTTGTGATGGAAAGAAAATCAAATAAGCATCTTGAACACCTTTTCTGTTAGTGGCTTTGTTGGCACTGTTTACTTCCAACCAGTCCGTCAATGTTTGCCGCAAAGGATGAACAACAGAGTCTTAAAAGGTGGACCAAATGTTCGTGCCCTACTCTATTACGAGATTGGCTTTTTTTATTTGATTCATTCTCGAGAACATCTGCCCGCAGATATATGTAGAACCAAAGATTGTCATTAAATTCGCAGCAAACATTCGCAATCTGGGAAATGTTTCCCTGGGTAAAGATTTAAACAAATCCTAACCTTCTTTCTGAGAACATTTCGTGGCTGTAGAATTCTGCAAAGCAACTAGTTCCATTTGCAGATCATGCGGAGCATCTTTGCAAGCAAAATTTAACGGGTTGTTAAAAAGACTAATTTTCGCCTCTATTATTTTCAAGTCTCGAATTTGGACTCGAAAGTGTCATATAGTTCCTTTAAAATTGTTACATATTTTTCTAACAGAGTGACATTTATTGTGAAAATTGATTCCAAGGAATGAAAATGATATAAGTCGCCAGTTTCCAGTTGACTTTGCCATAGTGTTAATTTCGTCATAAATGTATTCAGTGCGTCAGATAAACTAATTACGTTTTTATCTTTCCCCTGCAAACTCATATTTAGGATATCAAGGTGATGAAATAGATCGGTCGAAAAAGCCAGGTCACACAGCCATTCTTCTTGAGCTAGTTCTGGAACTTCATGGCCCTACAAATAATAAATATTATAAATTATAACAAACCAGTTATATTTTAGGGGTACGTTATAATGGATACTAAATATGAGTATTTTACATTTTTATGCTTACTTGTTTTTTCATGAAGTTATTTATCTCACATCGTAGCTGGAAGAAACGTCTTAACAGGGCACCTCGACTGAGCCACCTGACATGACAATAATATGGCACATTTTCATAATGAGATCCTAGCTCTTCTAGCAACTCTTTAAACTGTCTATTGCGAAGGGAGCTTGATTTAATAAAATTCACGCAGTTCACAACAACGGACATAACATTATTTAAAGCAACTGATTTTGCACATAAAGCCTCCCTATGAATTATGCAGTGTATAGACAAAAAATCTGAGGGCATATCCATATTCCTTAGAAACTTCCTTAGTCTGCCAATAAAACCATTTTCATCCCCTTTCATCGACGGGGCCCCATCGGTCGCAACACTAACTAGTTTTGCCAAGGAAGTTCTAATATGCAACCAACATCTCGCACAGCATTGAAAATATCTTCACCACACGTGTGTGTTTTAAGAGAAACTACGTATAGAAGCTCTTCAATAATACTAAATTCACTAGTAACCCCCTCAAAAACACAGCCAATGGAACTTCATTAGTTCTGTCCGTGCTTTCATCCAACGCTAGAGAAAAACATGTTAATGATTTTATTTTGTCCTGTAACTGTCTCTCTATATCACATCCCAATTCTTCCACACGTCTTGTCACGGTATTTCGAGACAGACTTAGTAACTGAAAAGCGGGGTATTAAATTAGGACAGACTTCTTCGGCTGCTATAATTAAACAATCTTTTATGAACTCCCCTTCGTTAAAAGACTCATATTCTTTGCAATGTGTTCAGCAATTCTATACGAAACTCTAACAACATTGCCAGTACTAAAGCCGTCAGGAGTTGGTGCTTTCATATTGTTTAGTTTCTGTAATCTTGCTTCATCTGCAAGTGAAAATTATTAATTAGATAGTAAATTTAAAACTCAGCAAATATATTCAAACTCTAATAGCAAGTGATGTCAATGATTGCTTACCTGATAGAATATGTTTGCCATAATCAGTATGATGGTATTTTTCGAAGTGCCGTTTAATATTATATCGTGAAATCCACGATAAATGAGTTTTGCAAAAAAGACACTTGACCGTCGTTTCCTCTGCAACACAAAAATATTCTTCCTCCCACTCTTTCTGGAAAATGGTATGTTTGGTTGCCTTGGAACCTGCCATTACAGTCAGCCGCCCCTGAGTGAATAAAAGTAGGGGAAGTGGTTCATCCACGATCATGCCTCCAAACGAAGGAGGTGGGGTAAAGCCACGCTGTGACGTCATTAGCTCTTATGAGAAGGGGTTGGGCATCGCTGGTTTATTATGATCCATGAAAGAGTTGCAGTATTTACATATTTAAAAAAAAGATAATGTTATTCAGCTGTGCTTTGAAATGGACGCGAAACAGTCGTGTACACAATACACGAGTAACTAAAAAAATGTACAAACAAACTTGGAATTACTCACGTACGAATAGATATATAACAATAAAATAAAGTACTTCCAATCGCCGTAGTACTTTAAAACTTTGCATACTTTTAAAGGGAGTATGTAGGGACAATAATGTTGTACGAAATTCCGAAAAAGTGATTTTTTCACCAAAGATGCCATATTTTCAGTATAGTCCCCCCTTACGAAATACGTGCTGTTAGTAAAAATTGTGTACAATTTATTGTATAAAAAATTAAATGAAATAATTATTTATAATAACAAAGACCAGGTAAAGCAGATTCATTAACTGTTCACTCCACATCTTTTTTAGTCTTAAAAATTGAAGACCTAAAATAAAGAAGTATCCAAGTGTCTTTTTCGTCAAAATTATGTTTTTACTGGAATAATAATAATAATAATATATATGTAACCCTAATTGTAAGAGAACCGAGAGCTGTATCGGACCCAAGAACAGGGAAGAGAGGCCAGGGCAGACCGAGGCGGCGTTGGTCAGACCTGTTCAGAGAAACAGCAGGAGCAGTATGGTCCAGAACAGTAACGCACCATGAAGACTGGGGAAGTCTAGAAAGAAGAGCCCTTGAAACCGTGACAATGTAAATATGAAGGACTGACTAAACAACTTAAAAGAAGGTACTCAATTTCGAGTCGATCAGTACTTGAATTTGTTCTATGTTTCATATAAATAAAGCATGTGAGTCGCAGGACTATGTCTATGTATAATGTATATATTATGTAGTGTAAAAACCGAACGCACAAACAGAGAATAAGGAATTAAGCAGAGGAGACCAGGAAGAGCAAGCAAAAATCTCAATTGGATTAGCTCGCTAATTGAGAGTAATTGAGCTAGCCATGTAATAGGCGTTACAGGATGCCCTTCCCGAATGAGATTTCATGGGCAGTTCTTACTCTTACTTAGCTCTATAATATAAATAAGAATCAATGTCCAGACTCATTCCTTTAGCGTTTTATTAGGGGTTCATAGATGGCGATATGTGTATGTGTCAATAGTTTTAACTTATACTATGACTAATTTTTGTCGAAAGTTTCAAAATGACACTTAGATCCTTACTTACTGCAAGCTCACAATTATAAGTATTTCCGGCAGACTGTAATTATTGGTTACACTGTACAACATGAAATTTATCCTTTTTATAAAAATATGTGTATTCGATGTATTTTGTGGTCGCAAAAATGAATCTGCAGTTAGTTTTTGTCCAGCACGTACTGTTACTCAAAAATAAAAAATTATTTAATGTTAGTGAAATGTTGCACTACTTTCACCTTATAGGATGCAACATATCACCGAAAGTACACTTTCTTGACAGCCACCTGGCTGTATTTTGTGGTCGCAAAAATGAATCTGCAGTTAGTTTTTGTCCAGCACGTACTGTTACTCAAAAATAAAAATTTATTTAATGTTAGTGAAATGTTGCACTACTTTCACCTTATAGGATGCAACATATCACTGAAAGTACACTTTCTTGACAGCCACCTGGACTTCTTTACAAAAAAAACTTTGGTGCTATAAGCGATGAACACGGGGAGAGGTTTCATCAAGAAAAGCGCTTCAGTGGAAGGTGGATTGCAACTATGCTTGCTAAATATTGCTGGTCACTCATCAGAGAGATTGCAAACGTAAAAGAACAAAAAAGACATTTTAATTTGTGAATTTTGGCCAAACAAAGCTTGCTTTATGTGCTAGTGTAACAGAATTATGTAAATAAGTAAAGTGCGTCTACCATAATAATGCTATGTGTTAGAAAATTTTGGTTTTCATAGATGAACTGAGCACCTCTCATTTAATTAAAATTACATAGTTTCATCTAAAGGACAGAAACAAAGTTTAAATTTGTTGTCCAGTGTTATTGACGTTCGTCAGTCATTCCTTTTGCCCCTGTCACTTGCATCTATTCCGTATTTCGTTATTCTATATGTAATTTTGAAGTGTTTAGATAATTACATGTATCCTGGCTCGTTTTCATATTAACTATAAGTGTGTATCTTGCCGCTTTTACAAAGAATCTCATTTTATTTTATGCCTCTTTCTGTACATGCTATAAACACGAAGAATATATGGATAATTCAGTAGCTGTATAAAATCTTACTTAACGTTCCTTGTGCTTTCAAGAGTATTTTATATTGTACAGGTGCCTATAAATGTGACTATTGCAAGTTTTTAAACGTTTTACTGCGGGAAATGTGAGCGGAAGGAATGAATTAGAATTGTATTAAATCCATAATAATTCATTGTAATAGTTTGCTACAAGTGACCGCTGCGAGTGTAAACTAAGTTTTATGGCAGTCATTAACACATCTTTATCCTTCTCCATACATGAGAAATGTCGCACTAGTATCCATGGTTTCGAGCGTTACTCGCAGCAATAAAGTCTTTGCTCGTTTTCGAGAGTCTTGATATCTTTGTTGCAGTATAATTTTACGTACACTATTAAAATAGTTCAGAATTACACCCTCAGGGCCATATAAATGATATAAAATGAATTTCAACTGTTTAAGTGATAAAGTTTCAGTTTTAAAATATCCTGCTGTACAATGAGACAAACTTAGCAGAAATACAAATTTAACTATACCTGCCGTCGAATAACGGAATTTTCCCCCGAGGCTCGTTCGCGGTTTCGCCACTCCCAACAGAAAATCGAACTGATTCAAAATTAATATCGTCTACGTTTACAACACTGGGACAATAATCCATATGTTTGAGTACAGTGCTGTATGCAAATATCCCCCATACGTATTTCTGGTTTAGTTCGACTGTGGTGCTTTTTGCTTAAAGGCAAATAATGGCGTCCAAACTTCCATCTTTCTACAAACCACCACAGGGGCGAAGTGGAACGTATAGTTAAATGTACATATTTGTATTTATATAACTTTGTGTTGTTAGCTCACAGCAATTTTTTTTTTTTTTAGAAATTGTAATGATTTAACCTACTTATTATTCAAGTCGATTGAATAATAATAATAATAATAATAATAATAATAATAATAATAATAGTAATAATAGTAATAATAATAATAATAATAATAATAATAATAATAAATTACGTCTCTGGTTTCGAAACAATATTCTGACATTCTGAACATACCTATATTAAATTTATACTATTTTCACATAACTTCTCCTTTTTCAAGGAGAAGAACCCGACAGCTTACACACACACACACACACACACACACACACACATACACACACACACACATACACACACATATTTACCACTTCTGTCTTAGAGATGATTGTTGAAATTCATAGAATCGTATTTCATAAGTATCGCGATTCAGTATTTGATGTCATCTAACGATTCTAACGATACAATTTATAGAAAACTGATTTCCGATTAAGCAAGCGTTTATCGTCCCTTGCGTCTCTCTGAGAATTGTACAATCTCCTCAGATCGATGCCATTTGAGTGCAAGTGAACGATACTACAGTTGCCCCATCCTTTTTGCCCTGAAAATATTGAAGGATAAAAGAAATTGAAATTAATGACGGCAATGAAGACCAACTCTAAAAATTTTCCAGCATTTGCCTTGAATCTGTTGAGTAAGATCCCCACAAGACAATTTTTCCCAACTCGGATTTCAACCGAGCCCACTAGTTTCTTAGTCAAACATTGTGACTACACTCCATAGCGGTGGACATATTTCCTGTTAGCCTACTTCTGAAGAAGTTGATTAGATTGACCTAATATGATTAATGTTACAATATTTTGACACTTCATGTGCATGTAAAATATATAGTTATTAATCATATTACAAGTGACAAGAGAATTACATTTCAGTAACGTGTCAAAACATGAATAGATGTAGGCTACTAGGATTAAGGATGTGGAGATAGAAATTAATGGAGAAATGGAATATAGTTTCTGGGGAGACGGACAAATTTTTGACGGTAATAATATGATTAGCATAGATTCTTGTGGTTAAGTCATCTCAGTTCATAGACCAGGTCTTTTGTTCCATTCCGTCCTCGCTCTTTTGAGGATTACGAAGCAATATTCGAGACAGGTCTGGGCTCGTGATTTTAGCTTAAAAAATAAAAGCAAATTTACCTAAATCTATTCGAGAGTGTTCTGTGGAATTTTTACACTCGGTGAAGATTTAAGCATTGTTTTAAAGGAAAGCTTTAACAATATACGACTGGTTGATGCGACTGATCAATGTAACTGCCATCTTCAAATGAGATAGGACTTAAACAACATAAGTGAATTCTGTTTCTAACTCTTTGCTTCAAATAACTCCATAAGAAGCAGTTAGGACTGGTGAGATCCGGAGATCTGGAGGGTCATACGTGTGGCAAGTTGCACCTTCCTGTTGTAACCAGAAGTCACGTTCTTCAGGTTCCGATATTGCAACAAAGTACATGATAATGTTTTCGTAAGCCTCACTGTCCACAGTTGTTTCAAATAAGATGGACTCTCCGTCGCCATGAAATGGCAATCCAACTGTCTGAGAAAAACACATAGTCTAACACAGTGATATCATTACCAATCAAGGTCTGCAGCCATTGGCAGAAAGTGCGCGCGCGCGACTGAAAGTGGCTCACAATGAACAAATGAAGCCTTCATCCCTACGGACCCCTTTCCAACACCTCAGTCCCCCTTTACCTTCACCTTCAAGACCGGAATGACAAAAATTAGCGTTCTAACGTTACGTTATGTTGTTATGTTTTGTTGAAATTATATGTATAATGTACCGGGCCGGTTTCAAATTGAACGCACTATACTACTGAGTTTACTGCAGCTCATATTGTTACTGCTGATAGTACTACTACAGTCCGCATTTCACGAGAAGATCCGAGCAAGGAATGCGAATTTTTCCCCCACTCTTATAACCTATCCCCGACACTGAGCCGGACGGCCATTGACGGAGCCTTGTTTGTCCCAGCCGGCCAATGATATCACTTCCATCCACCTGCTCCTTCAAGAACGCTGAGTTACTGGCTTACTTTCCTCTTATCCCACAAGGACCATACTCCTCTCGCAGAGATCCTCCCGTGAAATTTGGACAGTATTACTGCTACTACTATTGTGTTTACTATACTCTTTATATTTCTGATACTTCTGCGTTTACTGCCCTCTTACTGCTACTACTGTTGTTTATTGCTCTTTTCACTGTTGTTTCCTGCTATTTTCTATTGTTACTACTAATGCGTTTACTGCTCTCCTATTGCTACTACTACTACTACTACTACTACTACTACTACTACTACTACTACTACTGTATTTACTGCTCTCTCTTGTTAACATTACTCGAATTTCTGCTTTCATCGCACTGTTGTTACAATTTCTATTGGTGCTGATTCTTCTATTGCTGATGTTCCTTTCATTCCTACTTTGCCAATACAACCACTATTATTACTACCACCACAACCAATACAATTATTCCTGCTAGTAGTGTCATTACTACTACCGCTGATGTCACTATTACTAGCACCATAACTAACGCTATAACTTGTACTGCCATTTATTGTTAGAGCAAGTCGCGAAGGCACTTGCAGCCGGTGCGGTCTTGTGTACATGGCTGGCAACTCCGTCAGCAAGTGCGGTATGTGGAAGCGGTTATTTTCTGTATGAGGTTTAATGTGGAATGCGTCAGCTGTCGTCCTGTGCCGTACTGAGGTCTTAGCCCCGGGACCCGCGGAAGGGGGGAAGTTGTTGCATAGTTTTGTTGTAGTACAAGCGATGCTTACCCGAGACTCTCAGTTTTGTTGCCTCGCCGCCGGAGGCGCTCTCTCTACGCTTACAGGGACAACGAACGGAATGCGAGGAGGCGGGGTGAAGGATGGCAAGATTCCGAGGCAAGCAAACCCCCCCCCCCCTTTTGCTTTTGCGCAGATTTTAGTACGTCTCAGGATCCACCTTTTAGAGATACTCGTGCTGTAATCATGAACACATTCTCTACAATCTTAAACCGAGGATGACTACATTATAAAAGTGGGGGAGGGCTTGTTGCCTTTGAATACAAGAACTGCCCTTGAGGTAAAATTCTCTAAATTCTTACGTGAGATGCTATGGTTTGTTTGCAAATAAAATGTTTACTTTTTTCTGCATTTGAAACGGTATGTTTAAAGTCCCTCTAGGCAGTACCACGTGAATGAAAGTTGTAATGTGGCGTGAGAATTTCTGGTATTACTCCTCAAAGTACTACAGATCGTCAAGTCAGTTTCAGAGAAAAAATCACTAGACGGATCTTAGAAATAAAATACGTCAAATAGTCGTTACAATAAATTCTGTCATTTTATTACAGGAATATTCTCAATGGTGTTGTGAATATCAAATCGCCATTTCTTAATAAGTCTGTTCGATGTCCCTTATTCTTGTATGAAAGGTAAATATTGACGTCATATTTAAATAAATTCAACTTTGACCATTGAGCGCCACTTTACTGTAAATTTGTAAATAAGTATAGCTGCAGACTTTTTCATCTTTTGTAAATAGTGTATTTGCTAAATTGTGATATATCGATACTAACTCAATAACGTATAGGCCTATTCCCTAGATTGTTAAACTTATAATCCTACTATGCCTACGGGTTAAATAGGGTTCTATATTTTATCGGATAATCAATAATAATAAGTTTGCAAATTCAAATATGCTAATTGAGGAAAAGAAATATCAAGCAATATAATATCTCTATTGTTATTATTATTATTATTATTATTATTATTATTATTATTATTATTATTTCTTCTTATTCTTATTCTTCGGAAGTGACGCAAATTCAGATACTACATAGATACGCTTAAAACAGCACATGCGGTATTTTCAAGAATAAGGTGGTCAAAATAGACACGGTACTTATACAACTGGGACTGTCATAAGATTTTTTTTTAGTTGATTATTTAACGATGCTATATCAACTACTAGGATATTTAGCATCGATGAGATTGATGATAGCGAGATGCTATTTGGCGATATGAGACCGAGGATTGGCCATAGATTACCTTGCATTCACATTACGGTTGGGGAAAACCTCCGAAAAAAACCTAACCAGATAATCAGCCCAAGCAGAGATTGAACCCGCGCCCGAACGCAACTTCAGACCCGCAGGCAAGCGCCTTAACCGACTGAGCCACGCCAGTGGCTCTGTCAAGAATGGTTGATGTTAAGTACTGAAGTTAAAAATTACTTCCACAGAGATAGAACGTACAGTAGTGGCAATAAAAATCGGACCGACCCTTGTAGTGATTTCAGAGCCTTGATCACTCCAGAGCACGATCGACTGGTAACTAAGACTTTCGTGGTTCGAATCCTGCCTGGGAAGGAAACTTTTTTCTGTTCCTTAATCAAATTTATTGGCAATAGTTTTCGATTGCAGCGATATTTTACTACTTAATTAACTTATTATTCCCAGAACATGAATTCTACCAGCAATCGAAAAGTATTGGGAATAAATTTGAATAAGGAACAAAAAAAAAGTTTCCTTCCCAGGCAGGATTCGAACCACGAAAGTCTTAGTTACCAGTCTATCGTACTCTGGAGTGAACAAGGCTCTGAAATCAGCTACAAGGGTCGGTCCGGTTTTTTTGCCACTACTGTACAATTCAGACTGGAATCTTATGCTCTTATGAAGTGAGCATGGACCATGGAGATTGATATTCAACGTCATTTACATGGTGTATAACTTTACAGGTTGTCTCAACTTTATGAAATTATAGGGAATTTAAAATTATTTAGACCTATTTCTTATGAAGTAAACGTGTGAGAAAGACTAAGAAGAATAAGGTTCTTATCTTGAGGCATTTTTACTGATTACAAACTACTTAAACTAAGTACAAATAACTTATGAGTTATACTATGTATTTATTTATTTACTTAGTTACTTATTCATTCTTTCATTCATTCTTTCTTATTTATGTCTTTATTTCTTGTTTGTTTATTTCTTTAGTTATTTATTATTTTTTTATAAATCTATTAATTTCTTTATTGTTTCTTTATTTATTTATAATTTTATACCGCTGCAGTAAATGTTCAAAATTATAGCCCCAATTCTCTACATAAAGATATAGGCCTAGACACACCTCTAACATGGCCTCCTAAGTCGCAACATTTCACGCCGGTAGATGTCCTACAGGAGTAGGTGAAAAACCAGTTTATGAAACACCAGTTGAAATTCTAAAGTATATTTCATCAAGAAAATTACTTTGATAGCCGCGGATGTTAGGAGCAATGGTGGTGTCTTCGAGTGCACTCTTCAAAAACCTTTGCGACGACTACTGTAGCTTCGAAGTAAGACATGTCTTACGCGTTATTATTTTATGAAATGAAGTTTAAGAAGGCGATAACATATGTGCAAAATATGGTTCCCGATACAAGAGCCAAGCGAAGTGCAAGAGTCCGAAGTAGTCAATAAATTAAACTTACTAAGATTATTTATGGCATGACTTACACAAATATACGTCCATTAGTATACTATTATGCTCGTCATTTAGCTTACAAGTATATCGAAAAATGGGGTAATAGCAGAATTGCTGGAAATTAACTGACTTTAGGACTTCATGAAGCTATATGACAACTCAGAATGAGAAAACCTGAGAACACCGATCTGTCAAGAGCTACATCTACAACGTCAGGTTTATGTGGAACTCTAGAAGATATAGTAACCGTAGAAATATATGAGACCGAGTAAATTTTTTTTCTCACGTAATATGCAACAAAAGAAACTAAAATGCTCTATATTGGACAAGTGGAAGAGGTAGATGGACAAAGTCACGTAGAGGTTTCGACAAACATGGAAATTTATATCGTAAAACTCAAGACTGCAGTAAAGCAGAGAAAAGTGATAATAATATTGTCGTGAAATTCACCAATCGGAGAATTAAGGAGGAAGTGCTCGCACTATGACAATGAAACACTTTGATGTGGACTTCACTAGTTTTAAAGGAAAAATAACGTAATCATAGTAGTGCTCTTTAAATTACATTTTTGAGCATTAATTAGTTCTTTAACAGACGATTTGGACATTGTTCAAAAATGCCCCATACCTGTCCAAAGGGTACTCCAAACATGGGGCAGTTTTGAACATGTCACAAGGGTTAGTTCTGACATAATTTACGTTTCAGATGTATGTAATTTCTGCAAATATAAAATTCTGAGATGTTTATTACGCAATGTCTTATAATTCTTTGCCATTTAAAGTTCACAACATTGATAATGGATGTGAATAAAAATGTAAATAGAAAAACTGTTCAAATCTGCCCGCTTCTCCCGTAATGTCTGCTTGAAAGTTGAATTAATCTGTTTACTTTGTATTGCATATTTCTGTATAACTTTTAATTCTTCCACAACTCAAAGCTACAATGCTGATGTCGGATCCGTGGAATCCGGTAAATTAAATGGAAATAAACTTAGACTTGTGTAGATATAAACTATGAAAATTATTAACAAAGAATGAGATAATAAGATAATACAAACGAAAATAACAGATATAGCCGTATTACTAGAATATGGTGCTCCATGTAGGGTTCCTTACAGATTAGAACATATTAAGACATTGGAAAAGATTAAAAAACGGGCTCTCAAGCGTTCTCGTAATAATTCAACATTAAAATGGGACACACTCACGGACAGGAGAACGCGAATTCCATTATGCGCAATGTTCAAAACATACAGAGGTGAGCCTGCCTGGAGAGAAATAAGAAATAGGTTGCAGCCGCCAAATTACTCTTCAAGGAACGACCACTTATACTGTATAAATTGAAGGAAAGAAGGCAGAGGACGGACACTGGAAAGTTTTCTTTTCTCACTCGTTCTATCAGATTTGAAGAACAACGAGAAAAGGTTCAGAAAAGAATTAACCAAATTTCTACATACTTATACCTTCTACACAATTGATGAATTGTTTATGCTTGTGAATTGAATTATTCTACTTAAATGACATGTACAATTTTATATAGCTCAACTAAAATATGTTTTTATATTGACTTAATCTGTTTACTATGTATTGTATTTTTTGTTTAGCATAACTGATGAAATGTATGTACTGTAAATTGAATAGTATACTGTATAGGTCAACTGATGAATTGTTTAAGCTTATAAATTGGATAAATCTACTTCATATGAATTGTATAGCTTAACGAAAATAAGTTTGTAAATTGAACTAATTTGATTGTATATGTTTGTATAGTTTGGCTGATGAATTGTATATGTTCTTAAAATGATTATTAGTCTGTGTAGCTCTACTGATGAATTGTATATAGACCTACTGTAAATTGAATGGTAATATGTATAGCTCAACTGATGAATTGTTTATGATTATAAATTGAATTAATCTACTTGATATTAATTGCACAAATTTGTATAGCTTAATGAAAGTATGCTACTTTGTATTGTATATATTTGTATAGTTTTGGCCGATGAATTGTATATGCTTTAAATTGAATAGTAATCTATATAGCTCTACTGATAAATTGTTTGTGTTTGTAATTTGAAGTAGTTTCCATGATATGTATTATCAATTTCTGTATATCACAACTGGTTGAATTGTTTATGCCTTAAATTTAATTAAATTGTTTTGTATTATAATATAGCTCAACTTATGAATGATCGTTTGCGTTTGTAAATTTAATAATCTGATTGTATACTTTTAGTAGAGCCATCGATGTAGCTCAGTTGACACACTCGCTGGGCTGCTGATCCGGAGCTGCGTTCGGGCTTGGGTTGGATCCCCCTTTGGACTTTGGTTTCTTCGGAGGTTTTCCCCAGCTGTGGGACTGAAGCCGGATGGTCTATGGCGAGTCCTTGGCATCAACCCCTTTGATTTGATTACCCCCTTTGATTTGATTACCTGGTTGGGTTTTTCCGAGGTTTCCCCCACCGAAAAGGCAAATGCCGGGTAATATTTTGGCGAATCCTCGGACCTCATCTCATCTCACTACATCTCGCCAAAATGTAAAAAAATGTAAAAAAAATTGTACAAAATTGTAAAAATTGTAGAAAATTAGGCCTACTAAATTGTAAAACTATAAAAATTTGTAAAAATTGTAATTGTAATATTGTAAAATGTTGACATGTTCCACAGCTTAAAGCTTCATTGCTCATGTAAGATCTATGGAATAAAATAAATGAATGAATGAATGAATGAATGAATGAATGAATGAATGAATGAATGAACTGGAATACTTTACCTACAGACTTACTAAAGGATTTACCAATAACCAAAAATGTATTTAAAATAGGCTTAAGGACTTTACTAATAGACTGTAGTACATTATGCACACTATACGTAATAATTGATGTTTTGTTGTTTGAAATGTTGTATCAGTGAAGAAGTGTGTTGTGTCAGTCAAGTGTGTTGTTTCAGTGAAGTGTGTTAGTATGTATGTATATATTTTTAACATTACAATTGGGTATATACCCGGTTGCAATGATACATAATAAACAATAATATTATTACAATAATTACATTAATAAAATTTACAATAATTACAGCAATAAAAATAAAATAAACGTAAATATACTTCTAACTATAAATAAATAGATACAATAAACCAAGCACTATAAATAAAACTATGCTATAATAACGCCTACAATAAGCAAAAGTAAACCTAACGTATAAGTACTTCTATAACACCCAACTATTACCAACATAAGTAATTACATAGCCTATCACCTTAATTATTTACATATCAACTTAATTACATATCATCTTAATTAATTACATATCAACTTAATTTAACTACATGACATAACTTAGATACAAATCTGGCTTTCAGGTAGTAGCTCCCTGTAAAACACGTTTGAATAATGTCAAGGAAAAATTGTTCCGGAGCCGGGTATCGATTCCGGGACCCTTCGCTTAACGCGCGAACAATTTTTCCTTGAAATTATTCAAACCTGCTTTACAGGGAGCTACTATCTGAAAGCCAGATTTGTATAATACATTCGTTACTGGAGGTACGTTAACAGAAAGTCACAAATTAAGTCACACAGTATTGTGTACACTCATAGTTGAGTTCTGGCGTCTTGTCAGCTCATTTGAGTTGTGTGGATATAAGAGAGAAAAATTGTGACGGTGTCGTGTATGATTCCTGGGGTAGATCAGTCGGTAGAGCGTTCGGGCGTTAAGCGAAGGATCCCGGGATCGATATCTGGCTCCGGCACAATTTTTCCTTGAAATTATTCATAACTTAGATAATTACAATGCACATACAATTACATTTTCAGTCTAATCTTCTCAACCTTTCCTTAAATGTATGTGTCAGTGAAGTTTTATAGTTTCTAGTGGTAGAGCAAAGTACTTGAACAGAGAAATTTTTTTTAAGTGTTAGTGAAATCAGGATAGTATCAGTGAAACGTGTCGTAGTACCAGTGCAGTGAGTGAGTTGACAGCGAAATGAATGTAGTGCTGAAAGGTACTCGTGCATGTTTGAACATATTAAACTTGTAGGTTTTAGTTCGAACTTAGTGTTAAGATACAACTTTAAATATTATTTTAAGTGATCGTGCTTCATTTAATTTAGGATGCTCCTTGTTAATTTTATTACACTATGGTTATTATTTATTATTATTATTGTTATTATTATTATTATTATTATTATTAGTAGTAGTAGTAGTAGTAGTAGTAGTATTAGTATTAATCTATTATTATTTGTGTTTATTATTAATTAAAATTATTGAGTGTAATTAGTTACCACTGCCACCGGGTATTTACTCATTTACAGTGTGAATAAATACGTATATACAACTGGATGTCCTATTAAATAATTGTTGTACTGGAAATTTTACGAACAAATGATTATTTAATCAAAACTTTAATTCGCAACGCGAAAAGAAACTGTAACAGAGCTATAATTTGAAAGACGTATAATCTTCAGAGGAAAACCTGATACTGTAATTCACCACTGACTGCCGTATATCCTCCCTTTAATAAAATGAGCAAGTTAGAATATAAAACGGCACTAAGCCATTGGAGTGAATCACATTGACACTTGGCTGTCATTTTGTGCAATAAAACAAGTCAGGGGGCTACGTGCTATGAATGACAAGTAATCTATATCTAATGGCGTTAACACAGCCCCAACTCGTATTCCCCTCACGCCGTGGGGGAGTAAATGAATATCCGGAGTGAGGAAGACGTCCTTTAGAAGTTGCTCTATAAAGCAGAGATCGCTCGCTTAGTGATGCTCTTCTATTTCATTAAAAATGTTATATACGTGGAGCTTCTGACTGAAGCCACCAGGTGGCGTTGACTGCAAAGTCATTCTCTTAGGATTGTTTAAATCAACGTCAGGTTCTTTGTCTTGTCAGTGGGCGTCAAAACTTGACTTCTAGCTTCAAGTAACCTTTGCGAACTTTCCAGACAATCTATTGATCATAATACAATATGTACCTCCATCTTGACATGTAATAAGCTCTGCTGGGCTCTTACGGTTTCCTGACATCTTTTGTTAGGTCTTTTTAATGACCACTTTGCACGAGGTTCACAATCCGTATTCTAAGTTGGATTTCTTGAATCACGGTATGTTTCTATATCCTCTGGCTCTGATATATACTTTTAAATTGTAATGAACATATTTAAAGTAAGGTAAATTGAAGGAAAGAGTAATTTTTCGAACTTCACGATTGAAAGTCTATACTTTGACTTAAATTATTCCTCGAACAGTCCCAATTTTAATATGTTTTCTTAGTACATTTTAGAGAGGCATTAATACGGAAGTCTGATAGCTGTTTTTTTTCCATTGTCTCGCATATATTTTATTTATTTTTTATTGGGTTATTTTACGACGCTGTATCAACATCTATGTTATTTAGCGGGGTCCAGCATCGAAAGTTACCCAGCATTTGCTCGAGTTGTGTTGAGGGAAAACCCCGGAAAAATCCTCAACCAGGTAACTTGCCCCGACCGGGATTCGAACCCGGGCCACCTGGTTTCGCGGCCAGACGCGCTGTCCGTTACTCCACAGGTGTGGACTCTCGCATATATGCTGACATAATAATCACATCTGCAGTTACAATATTGTTTATTTATAATGTATCATTATACAACAGCTGTCAGTGGTGAACAGACAACCCAGCGCGTCTGGTCGTGTTACCACAGTCTAGTATATACAGTCACGAAGCTTGAGTTTATGGGGGTACTAGGAACAATAGACTGTGCAGGTACTATTTCGCATTGTCTGTGATGAGGCGATAGTAGTGATCCTAGAGGTTAGCAACTATCTATGGCAGCATATTTACTACATATTGAGCTTCGTGACTGTATATACTAGACTGTGATGTTACTGTAGATGGGAGCAACGTTTAATTCTGAGCAATGAATAATACTAGAGGAGACAGAGGAAGGAGCAAAACCTACACAGCAACGGTTAAACTCTGCGTAATGAATAATGCAGAAATGACTGTTCTTCTACTAGAGAAGAGAAAAAATCAAACGAATCTATTAGTAATGGTGAATCTGATGAAGAAACCAAACATATTCTTGACAGCAATCACATGAATTAAGAAAAATGTTCTGCAAGTTTTGTATATTCTTAAAATGTGAATGGGTAAATAATTTCGGAGAATGACAAATAATTTATAAATATTTTTACGGAACACATTACATAACTAAGCTTGTTCAATATTAATAAAACAAAGTACTGAAGAAACCAAATGTGTTGGGTAATCAACAGGTTTTGAAAAACGAATTATAATTATGATTATTTGAAGCAAAGACAGCGGAATAAGATGTGGTATAGCAATTCCTCCGCAAATAATTATAGGCCTACCATAATATCTGAGTATTGGTCCAAATATTGCTATCCGTGTACTATTCAACCCCAACACCCTCCACATTCCCTCTCAAACTGTCTGAAATGTAAGCCATCTCTCCCGTCTCCTTAACAGTCTGAGGTGTAAGCCCCCTCCCGTCGGGTGGGGAGTGGGTTCAGCAGCTGGTCACCAGCTACCATGCCATATATATCCACGGAGGCCGGCCGAGAGACTCAGCGGCTTCGGTGAGCCGCCGCAGACGCGATCTGAAAACCAAGTAAGACAACCAGAATGATAAGGAAAGGATGATGAGGGAGAAAAAGAAATGACGAAAATGAGTGGGGTTCCATACGCCTCATAAAGTTACTCCATAGGAGTTGACGGAGAAACCCCGAAAAAATCTCACCCAGGTAACTCGTCCCAAGTGGAGAATCGAACCCGGGCCCTCTGGGTTCGGGAGCGAAGATGCTACCACGAAAACACAGCGGTGAATACATAAATAAATATTAAGTTTTATCCAAATATGGACAATTTACAATAAGAGTGGGTTTAATGTAATCTTAATTTTGGGAATGAGATTTAAATTTAGTTTCTGAATATCAGTTATGTTTAATGAAAGATAAATTAACTTCGATTTCATTACATTTAGAGGAAGTAGGTTTCCATCAAGTTAGTGTTGACGATATTCATATCTTCATTTGCTTAACTGTAAGCACATATGTTTCCAATTTATTATACCATGGAAAAAAATTGCATCATCATCTGAATATTATGTAATTGGGTCGTTGTCTCTCTTTAGATTAATACTTAATAAAATAAATTTATACATATATATTATATACAGCTATGCTGGAAGTGAAACAGCCTTGCAGATTTTCAGAGGGAATAGCTCATGTTATATGTAAAAAAAAACTATAATATCATATTGGTGGAAAGTTAATAGTTTTTCAGAAAAAATATTTTCTCTCTAATGTTTAACAATATCTTTTTCGGTAACTACTGCGAGTAGGATCATGCTTTTGGTCCATATCGATAAGGAAACTTATAAAGAATAATTTATCTCTCTAGTGCATTTCAATAACCCATTAACGCCCAAATTATTTTTATTTAAAAAAAACGAAAATAATATATCTATTTCATAAATTTAATCCATAAGATGCCAAGAATATGTTTTGTTTATTCTGCCGTGCACCAAGTAGCTGAAAATCACCCGGTCTATAAATAGACCGCTGGGCACTTATGATATCTGCGTATTCATTTGCAATAAAGTAAATATATTTTTTTGTGTATTTAATATAATATAACCAGAAACATTTACACCAATATAAATAAATTTATTTAAGACAGTTTTAGTATTTAATGCAACAATACAATGCTTTAGCAATAATGAAACACGTTTATTTTAGTAATATATGTTTTTACCGAGTATGGTAAGGCTCAAAGCATCTTTGACAGAGAGTTTCATCACACTTCTTGCGGAATGTTACTGGTCTGCATTTACACCATTCCATCCGACAGTGTTTCTGAGAGGGTCGTTTTGCCATGAAGTGACCCCTACTAATCTATCCTCATACCAAATTTCACTCCTCGAGGTGATGAAATAGGGCGCCCCATTCTCTTGCAGTTCGAAAACATCTAGAGATATTGAACAGCCAAACATCGTCGGAATTCAAGTAGGTCCAGGGAGTCTCGTCCATGTATTTCTCTGTAGACAATCCAACCATTTACTATAGCCATGTCCAGCATTCTGACAAAGAGATCTCAGTACCACGTTTTTCCATGGATTGAAGTGACATATTTTCCTGCTAACCAATCATGATGGTCCACTCCACTCATGTACTTACCGTATTTCTTTATGACCTGTGAAGTAACTGTTAGCGCATCTGGCCACGAAACCAGGTGGCCCGGGTTCGATTCCAGTCGGGGCAAGTTATCTGGTTGAGATTTTTCCGGAGTTTTCTCTCAACCCAATATAAGCAAATGCTGGCTAACTTTCGGTGCTGGACCCCGGACTCATTTCACTGGCATTATTATCTTCATCTCATACAGATACTAAATAACCTAAGATGTTGATAAAGCGTCATGAAATAACCTACTAAAAAAATATGACCTGTGGTTGCTGCACACTTAAATTCTGTCTTACATTTCTTTTCCACCTGCTTGCAGAAGCCCCTACATCAAAGTTTGATCCTACAGGTACACATCTGTTGTCATCCCACTTCACGAACAGAATTTCACTATTAGTGTCAAATGTATAATCGTAGGAATCTCGTACTGCATTATGTAGTAATTTCGTATACTGAAGAGTAAAGGCATCCATTTTGTTTTCTCTCACAGTTCCTATAACCCGGAAACCAAGATCCTGAAGGTGGAGCAAAAGGTCTCTACTTATAAAAAAATTATCAAATTATGTGTCGTGAGCATGAGGATGTACAATGCAATCGAGCACATTCAGCACAACTCTGCTGCCTAAGACTAAATCGTGCCTATTACTGACGTCATTTCAGATGTGTCCTTACCAGAGATTTTTTACACAGGGAATAGAAAACCTCAATGTGATGTTGGACACAGAAGAAATTAGTCAAAAGTGATACCATCTGACATAATATTACGAAAGAAAATGAAGCAATAATCGTAAAAAAAAGTAAATCCTTGGCGCTACAGCCCATGAAGGGCCAAGATCGACTAGCCGGCTGCTGACCTCACATCCACATGCCGAAGCAGAGGTGGACGATCATCCAATCAGAATGGAAGTATCGTGTGGTTAGCACGATGATCCTCTCAGCCGTTATAGCTGGTTGGCGAAACCGAATTTTCGCTACCTATCGTAGCTCCCTAAGTGCATCACGATGCTGGGTGGGCACGGTCCCATACACTGGCCGAAATTTCATGACAAAATTTCTTCCCCATGAGGACTCGAACCAGCGTGCATTCCGTAACGCGAGTCCTAGACAGGATGCCTTAGACCACGACGCCAGAGCACGGGACAGCAATATATCGTGCCATTACAATATTGAATTTTTTGCTGTTTACTGTTATAATATGTTGGTGAAAATAGGATGCATTGTTTTCTTTATTGGTCGAGAAGTATTATTGCATATTTTATAGACCACTGTACTTAGAAGTAAAAAGGAACATATCCATTGTTCAAAAATGTATACACTGCAGACGTACACCGTATCACATTTATTTTGCAATTTAGGGCATACAATAACACGTTCTGGGGATCGAATAGGTGCTAATCATCTTTCAGATGCTAATCTACTTGCAATAGCACAGTACTACTGCCGACAGTCACTTGCTGATATCAACTGTTGCGGTGCAGAGTGCAATGACACACCTTTCTCCACTGTTATTTTCACGTGATATCATAAGTGCCCAGCGGTCTATTTATAGACCGCAGCCGTTTCAGTCCATATTGCTCCAATCATTTTACATAAATCTGTGTTTTTCTTGTGCGATGCAATAGTAGTAACCTTGACACTAGTAAATCACAAATCAATAACAATATCGAGACATTATAACACGGAAAATTAATTATATTCTTTATACAGTGCGACATCATTTTATACCTAACTAATTCGAATTAAGATACCTTAATGAATTCTTATTTTTGAAGGAGGATAAAATGTTGGCAAGTTTAGTTAACATCTTACATGATATATTTATGATGATCATTAATATTGAATCAATGGGGCGCCAATAAAAAAATCTAATGTAGTCGAGTGTGCAAGGATCTATAAATAGACCGCTGGGCGTTAATGGGATAATGTGGACGGTTTTCGTGTAAATTTAATTTTAAAAACTTCTAAATTCAAGCCAGTGCACGGTGCGAGTTGGTTGCAACACAGCGCCTGAGAACGCTCATCTACCGAGACACACCGAGTCCGTTAACCTCTTGTATCTGTATAACGAGAAGAGTGTATTAGCGGCGACGTTGCAGGCCTGCTAAAACTTCAAACTTAATTTTCTAATTAACCGTGCATTTAGTCACAAAACGTAATATAGGTTTTCTATTGATTTCAGAGTAACCTATCATCCCTTTCATCCACCCTGTATAGGTATATAAAGAATAACATTAGACCTAATAAGTAACTTGCAGCACACCAATATTAACTTTTCTTATTTTACTATAATTACTACGTTTCATCAATTTTTGTCATATAGGCCTATCACTCAAGTATGACAGAAATGAATCCGCAGCAACTCCTTTAATTGCCGTACATTCTAATTTAGATATAAGTAGAAAGTGTTTTACCGTGTAGAACACATTTTTAAATCAAAGTTTATGAAAATATCCATCACTGTATGCCACTGAGCATTAAAGTTAGAAACCTGATTCTTTAATGAAGGATCGGTGAAGCGGAGAAAAATTCTCTCTGGCACTTGTATTCGAACCCGGGTTTTCAGCTCTACTTGCTGACGCTCTATCCACTAAGCCACACCGGATTCCAATTCCGATGCCGGATTGAATCCTCTCAGTTTAAGCTCCACCTCTTAGTTTCCCTTTAGTGGCCAACCCTCATGCAATGTGTCACAGATGTGTGACAGTGGCACAATATCTAACACACTAATGTGCAGAGGTGTACTCATTAACCCTTAACTTCACAATGTATCCTATAAGATGCAACAGGTTAATAGGCTATATGCTATAATTTTAATAGAACAATAGAAAAAAATTGGTGGGAAAACTTAGGCCAGGTGCACACAGAATCAGACGCGGCGCAGCGCGACGCAACATTTTGTCTGTTGGTATTTGTCACCCATTTATTTCTTATGATTTGGTGCACACAGAATCAGACGCGACGCGACGGTCGCAAGTAGACATTGAGAGACATGGAGAGACAACATCGAATGACTGCTTGAAGCTCGTCGCGAGGAGACTGTCTGATAGCTGCAGTGTACTGCGCATGCGTTAGTAGTGGCTATGATTGCACCCTTTCACTATCTACGAATACTATAGTTGTGCAGTGCACATTATTCATAATGGAGCTTGATGCGGATAAATTAGTTGTTTTAGTACAGGAAAGATACGTTCTGCACAATCTTTTAAACAATACCACGACATATGCTTTCTAGAAAATATGCGAGAAATTGCAAATGAGATGAAAGCACCAGGTGCATAATAATAATAATAATAATAATAATAATAATAATAATAATAATAATAATAATAATAGTAATAATAATAATAATAATAATAATTGGTAGTAAGTCTACTTCTCTGGTCTGTACTATTACTCATTATTTATTTAATATATTATTTTTCTTTACTGTGAGTCGTGAAGCAGTCATAACAGTAATATGCGTTACAAGAGCAGTATGTTGAAGTTTTTATGTTCGAGGAAAAGTTTGAAAAACCGAAACGTAGTTGAGCTTCTTTAATTTCCGAGAATTGAAAGAAAACATACCACTCGTGTGTCGTACATTATTTTGTGCGAAGATCGTTTATTACATACCTGAAAGAGGAATTTCTAATTAGTTTCAATGAAATCTACATCTTGGTTTCTGTTCATTGACGGCAAATTTGCAAAACAAAAATATCTATCTTCAGCATTGTTGCTTTAAAATGTTTTCTGTGTTTACTATACTCCAGCAGGCCGTGATATACGTCTGTCTTTTTTTCCCCCAGTCTATAAATGCGAACTTAAAACAAACGGTAAGGTTATGTAATGATTTATTTTTCATTTTCATATTTTAACAATATTATTTATATAACATATTGCAGTAATAACATCAGCATTTGGAATCTTGTTGATTTTTTCACAGCTTCCTTAATGTTACTTGTATCACGAATGCAGCAACTTTAGTGGAGTTGTAGAGTTTACTTAATTTTTGCAAATATTTAAAACAATAATTAACAGTGCAATTTAGGTGAAATTGCAGTGGTAAGTTTCCAATTTATAATTATTACTATATTGAACGTCTCAAAAATTAATATGGTAAAAGCCTAAAGCAGTAAAATCAATATGTCACTTAAGCGGTGAAATTGTTATGTGTGTTAGGTTGGGAATACTGAATGTGGAATTTTAGACTTTCCGCGGATTGGTTTTGTGCGGAAACCAAGCAAATACGCACGATCTCGCACAAACATCTCTTACAATCGTGTAGATTTTTAGGCGTATTAAGCGTCCTTAGGAAATAATGACAAAATACAATAGGATTTCTCATATAGACAGTCTTCTTTCAATGACGCTATTTTCTAGCCTAAGCCAATTTTCCAAACCCACACAGCCAGCAAATCAGTTGTCGCGAGCAGACCGTTTTAAGCTGTAGCGAGGGTTGTAAAGCAAAATGAAGCGTCGCACGCGTCGTGTCGTGTCGCGTCTGATTCTGTGTGCACCCGGCCTAAATTTCATCGTCATCAATAAATTCAAGGTTTAGGCCGATGGCCTGTTCCGCCTCCAGAATTTTATCGGTCAAACTGGTCTCTCCAGCGTCTCTTTGGTCTTCCCACTTGTCTTCTTCGTGTAGGTCTGTAACACCATGTTCTAAAAGTTATCCTATCGTTGGGCATTCTTGTTATATGATCGTACCAATTACGAGTATTTCTATCTCTCAATTATCGTTGTTATACTCTCGATATTCAGTTCTTGACACAATACTATAATATTGTACAACATATAAAATGTGGACATTGCGATAGTTGTTTTCTTTACAGTCCGACACGGTTTAATAAACTAGTGTGAGAAATGAAGTTTTGCCAATTTAAGGGTTAATTTTTCTTAACAAAAAAGGGTTCGAATAGATCGGCCTACTAATCAATTCATAAAGAATAATCATTAAAACCAATTGAGTGACTTAATCGCCGAAATTTGACGGAATGAGCGCCGTCTTAAATCACTAAGTTATTTTTCACTCTAACAACAATGTATCACTAAGCCTCAAGGCATTTACTCTATTTATTGCATCATGGTACTCTTTGTCAATGGCGACCTGTAGTGGTTACAGGATGAAATAAATAAAATATACGCATATCATATTACTGAGTTGTACCGAAGTACATATGATATTTCCCTGCAGAAATTCTGTGTTATCATAGGGTTGGCCACTAAATGGAAACTAAGAGGTGGAGCTTAAACTGAGAGGATTCAATCCGGCATCGGAATTGGAATCCGGTGTTGCTTAGTGGATAGAGCGTCAGCACGTAGAGCTGAAAATCCGGGTTTGAATCCCGATGCCGGAGAGAATTTTTCTCCGCTCCACCGATTCTTCATCATATGATAACCCAGAATTACTGCACGGAAATATATATATTTCGGTATATTGCAGTAATAATCTGATTCTTTAATTTCTATAGAATTCCTCGTTCAGCAACACTGACTTCCTTAGTTCCTTCACATAAGGCTGTCTTCCCTTGCAGGAGTAACTTAAATAGCTTTTATCCTGGTATAGCCTTCCAGTTGTTGCCAAAATAATGAGAACATTAAAGGAGGATAAAGGTATTTCAAGGATAAAAATGTAATCTATGTTTAAATGCTATCTTTCTTAATAAAAAGTTCTTTTTAACACGTTTTGTTTGCAAACGAAGTGCTTAGTGATAGAGGTAACTTAGTTTATTAACCCGTATATCAATATTCCCCTTTGTATACGAACTGTCTATGTAATCGTATGTATGTATGTATGTATGTATGTATGTATGTATGTATGTATGTATGTATGTATGTATGTATGTATGTGTATGTATGCATGAATGCGTGCGTGCATATGTCCATACATGGTTAAACGTTATGCGGAGAAGGCAGCGGTTGATATGACAATATCCTTTATTTGTTTACATGTGTGAAAGCTGTATTCACACTGTTTACACATGTTTTGTATTGAGGGAGATTTTTTTAGTGAGGGATGCCAATTAGGAAACTGGAAGAACGTCCAAGGAGTATGATAAAACAGAAATGAGAAGAAGTATTTGCTTAGAATTGAATGATTTTGGTGACAGCTTCATCGTTTGGCAGACTGGTTGAACCTTGAGGTGTTGGACATTTAATGGTTTCTTGAATGTATATAAATTCTATGTAAAACAAAAAAAAGTCACATGGAAATTGTTTGAGCAAATGGCAATTACAACGTTGCTTAGTGATAATCAGGGAAAGGATTTATATATAAATACATATTTACTTATAAAGCTAATATAATTTATATTTTGCATTATCTTTATGTTTCACAATGTGTAGGGTTGAAAAATCCTACTTTTATTTTCCATATTTTTCCATATTTTAGAGTTTAGTACATATTTTCGTTAATTTCCATATATTTTCCATATTTCATATAAAACAGTCCATATTATATTAGGTTTAACAATAAAACAAAACAAAATTCCATTAACTTTTAAAAATACATTTCAACAATAGAGATTTAAACACATGTTCAGTAATCCCTTTAACATCAGAGTTATTTGAAAATTAGCAGTCCTATCAACAATGGGAAAGTAAGTTACAAAACTGTATTAATTTAATTTAAAATTTTTAACAGACTTCAGTTGTGCAGCTCAACAGTTAAATGCCAGTCAGAGTACACATAGGTTCAGTTTTGTAAATCATACTATAAAGACGGTAAATATGCCAAAAGTACGTCATTCAGTCAATTTAAAATCAAAACTAACAAGTTACATTTCAGAATTTAAAGAAGATGGTTTATCAACTGACAATAAAATATTATTTTGTAATTTGTGTCAGTGTGCAGTATCATCTACACAAAAGCTCCTGGTGCAACAACACATTACAACTAGTAAACATCAGGCCAACAAACAACTAAATTCCAAGCAGAGACAATTGTTTTTAACACAACCAACAACATCGAATGTAAGATCTGAGTTTAACATCGACCTGTGCCGTTCTCTCATCTCTGCTGATATTCCTCTCTACAAACTAAAGAATAAGGTCTTCAGGGAATTCCTTGAAAAATATACTCAACATACAATCCCGGATGAGTCAACACTTAGGAAGACGTATGCTCCATCCATCTACGATGAGACAATACAGAAGATAAGAGATGAAATTAAAGATAGTTCAATTTGGGTTTCCATTGATGAGACTCCCGACAAAGAAGGTAGACTTGTTGGTAATGTAGTTATCGGTTTGTTAAGTGAACAATATTCTGAACGAATTCTTTTACATTGTGATGTTCTAGAAAAGTGCAATAACAAAACTATAGTTAAACTGTTCAACGAAGCTATGGGTATTCCTGTGGCCAAAGGGTATTATGTACGATAATGTGTTATTCTTTATTAGCGATGCTGCCCCTTATATGGTCAAAGCTGGACAAGCATTATCTGTTGTATATCCTAAATTGACTCATTTTACTTGTGTGGCGCATGCATTTCATCGTGTGGCAGAAGTGGTCAGAGACAATTTCCCTAAAGTAGATTTGTTGATTTCATCAGTGAAAAAAGTATTTCTCAAAGCTCCCAGTAGAGTTAACGTGTTGAAAGAAATGTACCCTGAAATTCCATTGCCACCAAAGCCAATTTTAACTAGATGGGGTACATGGCTAGAAGCAGTTGAATATTATGCCGAACATATAGACTCTATTAACAATGTTCTCCTTGCATTGGACTCTGAAGATGCAGTCTCAATTGATACTGCGAAAACAGTTACCTGTGACATAAGTGTGAAGAATGACTTAGCTCACATTCAGCATACATTTTCATGCATCATAAAAACGCTCAAAAGTCTCCAAAATAGGCACCTTTCACTATCTGAAAGTTTTGAAATTATAAATAGTACTGTGGAACAACTGAATCGTGGTAGAGGTAAAGTTGCAGATGCAGTAAGAGCTAAGGTGGACACTGTACTTTCAAAAAACCCTGGATATGAAGAACTACAAAAGGTTGTTGCTGTGATGAGTGGTGAATCAACAGTGAAGATTAACTTGGACTTATCCCCAGCAGACATTGTGAAATTGAATTATGTACCAGTTACTTCTTGTGACGTCGAACGCTCTTTTAGTCAGTATAAATCTATCCTCAGAGACAATAGAAGAAGATTCACTTTTCAGCACTTGAAAGAAATGTTTGTAACCTATTGTTATGGTAACAGACAATAAAAATTGTGTTTTGTTGAAACTACATTGGAAGATAAGGTACGTCCATTATATTTTTTGTTTAGTTTGATTAAAATGTACCAATATTTAACGTACATAGTCATTTTTTTATAATTTTAAGTCCATATTTAATTCCATATTTTGGTAAAAATCCATATTTAATTCCATATTTTGGTAAAAATAACTACATATATATTTACATATTTCATATATTTTTAGTCCATATAAATCCGTTCCCTGGTGATAATGTAGCATGGAAACCAGACATAACTTCTACAGGGGTATTTTCTGATTTGCGTCCCAATTGAAAACATAGTCGAGTTCGAATCTTAAGTTTTACACAATAATTTATCGGAGGTCAAGGCATAACTGGATATATTTTTCCAACTATATAAGTCAAAACCCATAGAACTAAGGACATAGTTTCATTTGAAAACTTCAGACTAATATGACGTTCTAGAAGGAATTTAGTATATATTACACTGTTTAAAATAATGTTTTACGTTAAAATAATGTCCAGTAAATATTTGTTAGAAAGGTTATATTTGTTTTGAAGAGTTCATTGCAATATTGAGCACGTATTACGAGCAGTGAAACAAAGATGAAAAATTGTTTTCCGAATTTCGTGTGTTTACAATAGTAAACACGATAATTTTATTTTGTGTACCCTTGCAAACATACGTACAGTTATTCATTCCACTCCAATTGTATTACGCTTTCATTTATAGCAGATAGGCATACACAAGTTTGAAGTTTCATTCATGCATTCTGTTTATATACAACAGTAAGGGTGTTATCGCTGTACATAGTTAGGAAACTGGCACGTTTGAGTCCAACATTGGTGCTACTGTGTCTAAAGAGGATATACTCACGAGTATAATCGTGATATATTCAGGGAACGTAACTGAATAATGCATCATTGAACGATGTTGAAATGTTTACCTTGTTTCAATAGAGGCTGTGTTCGTAGTTCCTTGACAAAAAAAGTAGGCCTACACTTTACTCATATATAATTTTCTTCGAGATATTTATTGAAATAAGTTACAATGATTAATATTATCATCCAAGCAGGCAATGGACACCGTCGCTCATAACGGTACTGCATTATCCCTCTGTCGTTTCATTGGATGTTCTATGGATCGTTTACCTATTGGTTAATAGCAAATTATTTCTGTCGGCAATCTTCACAGTTCTGTAGCTACCTGGAAATGGAATTTCCAGCTTTACTGATAATTGTGGTTGTAGTTCATTACTGGTTCTACCTTTTAATTCCTTCCAAAATCCTGTTGTCTATTTTTTTTACCGGTTCCTTTCTCTTAAAGATTAAAATGTTACAGTCATATAATCATATACTGGGATACAGATTTATTACAAAAGAAATACACTTTCAAGGCTGTATAAAACAAAAACTGTCTGCGATACTGCCAAGCATTTTGCGCTGTTACATTGAGGAACTGTAGAAATTACTATAAACACTGTTGGTAAGCCAGCTACTGCCCTGGTTATTGTGCTGGCGCAAACATAATAGCTAAGATGGTTATTTGTGATATCGATATGCACTTTTCTCTATTAGGTTGAGGAACTTTTGACAGCGGGAACTTCAACTTTCAAAACAGGATAGAGCACCGTCCCAATGACACCGAATTGTTAGAAATTGTCTCAACGAAACACTTCCATAGCGCTGGATTTGTCGTGCAGTAGAAGACAACCACACTCTTGTACGCTGGCCATCAAGGAGCCCCGATCTCACACCGTGCGAATTTTTCTCTTTGGGGATTAGTGAAAGACAAGGTTTATATCCCCCCACTTCCTGATGATTTAGATGAGTTGAAATAACGTACCACGAGAGATGTGCCAAGTGTCGACGCAGGTATGTTAAACTGTGTTTGGTATGAACTAGACTGTCGTCTTGATGTGCCGTATGACATAAAGAGCATATGTTGAACATTCGTGAATTCCAAAAGTAAACTTGAATAATTAGTTAATAAAACAGTGCAATGTGATTCATGACAACGTTAGTAGTTTTGGATTTATAAAAATAAATTGAATGTTTCTACGTCTTTTGCATTAACCCTGTACAATATAATTATGTCTTAATGTGAAGAAACTTTGTAAGACCTATGTACAGATATCTTGAGATCTATTGGAGAATTCACATAAATTATGACTAACAGAAACTGCCTGTTGAAGGATGCACTGGAAGAAATGGTGAACGGGAGAAAAGTTCGGGGCAGAAGAAGGTATCAGATGATGGACGACATTAAGATATATGGATCATATGCAGGGACTAAGAGGAAGGCAGAAAATAGGAAAGATTGGAGAATTGTAAGTTTGCAATGAAAGACCTGCCCTTGGGCAGAACACTGAATTAATGAATGAATGATTAACAGGAATGAAAGTCCCTAGTTTTGTCAAACAGTAGTGCTAGAGATTGGTTTCCATTGTGGCAGTTGCTTATCTAGTTTGACTGAAATCAAGTCACACTACGAGCAAGTGAGAATTGTTCTTTTGGTAGGAGAGGTTATACACTTCGTATCACTATCCTTTGCAATTTCGACATAAATTACAAGTACTCATACATAATAATACATTTCCCAATGATAATTGTGTGACAATTAGGGGTACTTACATTTTACTCAAAACTTTTACAGTATTAAAAAAGGTGAGAATCTATTTCCAGATTTTACCCCATGTCACAGGTATATAAATACGCAACAAACTGCGAAATAGTTTTCCATAATAGTTTACTGTATCTATGAGAAAGGTTTCCTGTTTCCTGCCATCGATAAAATGGAACCGAAACTTAAGTTTTCGAAATTCTCGATGTTTCTAATCTGCCAATCAGTGCTAGATGCCAAAGAGTTATCATACAAAAATGCCATTACGAATAGATTTTAAAACTCATTAATATAGTATATAAATTATCATAAAATAATAATAATAATAATGATAATAATAATAACAATAATAATGACAATAATAATATACTATTATTATTATTATTATTGTCATTATTATAATTGTCATTATTATTATTACTTCTCTGACTCTAAAGTCACAGTTTTACAATATTATTTCCAAGTCGTACTAGCCTATAGGGGACACATTCAACATACCCATATTAAAATAGTACAGTACATATTTTCAATCCATCTGTGGGAAAATTGTGTCTGATGAAGTGTCAGGTCTGCACGATTGGTACATAATAACGATATGTGTATACAGATTTGTTGGCCACGCTGGTGGAAAAGTAACGATAATACTGTAAATTGGTAGCGGTTATCATCCCTCTAAACATTTTTCATTGTTGTGAGACATGAAGTTGAAAAACCAGTTGAAATTAGCAGAATGCGAATAATTTGTACCAGATATTGGTACATTTACGGTTCTCCGCTTTATAAAATGTGGGTATTGGAGAATTTTCAGTATACCGATACGCCCTTCATCGGTAGAATTGCATTCGATTTGTAAGCCAACGTTTATAATCGATACTACGTAAACCTCAATATTTGCGTATAACACATGACAGGATCCTGGATATAGAGAATGTGGACTCATGTATATTGCTTTTCATTCCCTTAGGATATTAGAACTGGAAAAACAAACACTGTGATATCCAAGCTGAGATTTGAACCTAGTACAGTCGTGTTTTTCACTAAAGTACACTACACTACAACACAACACTTTTCTTCTTTATGTAAGTTTATATAACATTGATTTCAACTAAAGAGACGATAATAATATGTCGTATTGGTATCCTCCTGGGTAATCATTAAATTACTACATTCACATACAGGGTGATCCAAAAATGTAACAAATTATTTTATGCTCGACCATGCCGAAATGTAGTAATTATACACCTGGTAGCAGCCCTTATATGCACCTCATTAAAGTGCACCTATTCATTATAGTTCAGTTGTTCAGCCAATGAGAAATCACCATTGTAGCATTATAAAACCGCAAATACCGATTATTCTCGGATATGCAATCGAAAGACAACTAGCGAAACGTCACGTAGGCTGGAAGGTTATGTTCTGTTACTATAATAATTAGCGTTAATTCTAAATAATATTCAAATAAATTCAATTTGTCATCTCGTTTTTCAATTCTAAATCAATTTCCATGTTATATCAAGATTAATGTTCATGTTATTCTCTAGATTATATCAAGGTCAATGACATTCGTTCCTCGCAAAAAAATCAATACTTTCGCGTCTGCGCACATCTCACAATTTAGAAGGTCAGTTCCGCTCTTCACTTAGATAGGGGAGACTGGGGCAAAGTGGTCACCTTAAGAGAAAAAAGCTACAGAACGTAAATTAGCTGTGTTTTTCTCTCATAAACTTTGCTACTAAAAGACGTTTCCTTACTCTTTTTAATGCAATCATTACCAATTGATTGCTAATTAAAATTTTTGTGTATTCAAGAATTTTCTGTTTGTCTGCACAATGACCGCTTTACCCCAGCCCCTGGGTAATGCGGTCCCCCGAAAATAAAGCTACTCCTGAATGAATAATTGCATTTATATTATGAATTTATTCGACAAAAAATGTATATCAACCGTTTTAATCGAATATTACATCATTAAATTCACATTTTAAAAAGACAAAAACAAAATATAATAGTGAAAGTTGAAAATAGCATAATGAAAAAGAAATGCTGCCGACATTCATACAGAAAACCTGTCTTATTTTTAAAAAATAACATAGCACTGAAAGTAGAATTAGGATAACAAAAAAATCACTCTAAACATTTATAAATACAAACTAGTATTAGTGCGAGAGAATAATTTAATGTTATTTTTTAAATTTCTTTACACAAAAATCACATTTAAAATCGTTGCTGCCATCATCTTCAAATCCACCATATTCTTCGTGGGCCCATTCTAAGCATGATGAACAACGTAGCCTATCCATCCTTCACCTCCAGTTGACCTAAGATATGTGTCCTTACAGAAAATGCACTCCACATTCATCACTTCCTTCCTCGCTGCTTGTTTCTTCACGAAGAGCGAACGACCTTCGTAGTTTTCTGTTAGTTTCTATGTGATTATTTTTCATAATATTTCTACGCACTTCCTTTATTGTGAACTGTTTGTTATTCTCAGCTTTTTCTTTGGATGCTTTGTCCTCTCTCTCTCTTGAGCCAGTTGATTCTTATATGGATTAGTGGTCAGGATTGCAACTGAACCAGTTTTTCTCTTTTGGAAACGGGAAATAGTGGATTTGGGTGGAGGACTGTTATCGTCCGGATTTACTGTGAAGGATGAACTAGACTGAGGAGTACTTGCTGCAGAAAGAAAGGTGATGGAACCATCATTAGGCGTATCTGAGGATGTGGATGGAACTGGGTCAAGAGCCAAAGTTTTTGATTGATGACTTTCAGATTTTTGGTATGTGTCAGATGTCCATCCAAAAAGAGTAGTGGAGGATCATTAGCAGACGGTTTGACATGGGACAGAAAAAGATCAAATCATGAACTAAAAGTATTCAATTGCATCCATCCTAATCCATTGCATGCAGATATTGTTTCAGGTGGGGCACCGTCAGTTAGCTCTACTTTCATCTTCATTCGAGAAAATATGACCATGGGAGGAGGAATGAAATTTCTAGCTGCGGACATGCAGATCACGGCTGTTGACAATAGGCCACGTTCAGCAAAGGTAGCGGTTCCGACCTCTTTCTATCCTCTTTGAACAAGAACCTTACTGGACTTCGTTTGTACCATAGTCAGGCCTGTTTCATCCACATTAAATACTGGATGTGAAGGAAAGTTCTTTCGTCCATGAAGATCTCCAACAAACTTAAAAAGGTTTCAACAATTTTTTGAATCTTTCGCTCTTGCTTCAGAAGTTACTTCTAATTTTTTCAGGGTTAGTTCTGAATGGCGTGCTTAGAAGCCGTAATATTAGTCTACGCCAATAAGTCCAGTGTTTTTATTGAATGGGTGCTTTATGTGGCGAACATCTATGATAATTAACTCGTAGAACATTCTTTCCATCTTTAAAATATATTATACGAGTTCTCTCTCCTTTTCGGGAGAGAAAACAGGACGTTTCGAATCAAGAACTTTCCTGTCTTCAGTCGCGTCTTGGTTCGAGTTCATTCTTCTCTTAAGAGTCTTTCTTGGAATTCCAAATAATTTGCTGACTTTTTTGCAGCCCATTTCACCCTTCCTAAAACACCTGATAGCCTCGCCCATTTTTATTGGACTCCAGCTCTGTGGGGAAGTTTTGAGGGGTCGATTTCTAGGCATTTTGTATGTTATATGCAACAAAAAAAATATTCAAGCATTTAACATTTTCTGGGGCAAAGTGGTCCCCTAGAAAAAAGATGGGGACCACGTTACCCCGACCGATCCATTTTATATAAAGTCATGGCTACGGACAAACGCCATTTTATATAGTTTCGATAATCATTGAAATATGTAGTATAGAAATGGGTCTTATTTGAACAATAACTTTATATAATTACTCTCCTATTCACAGAACGTACAGTGATATGAAACAGGAAGCTTACCCTATATCAGATCTTCAAAAAATGGAATTTTCTCTTTATCTTGTTATTTAACACGTCCAAACACTTCACCAGACACGTATGTAATGGCTGGACAGAAAAGGAAGTACTACGGAAATCTAAACGGAGAAGGCAGCACCAACTGACGAGATAAGTAGAGGGTACCACTTAACCCCGGGGGACCGCTATAGACGGGTCTTCCCTAAACATAACATGAATACTTACGAATAATTTGAAGTTAGAAATATGGTCGAGCACAAAAAGTCGTATGAAACTTGCCTATAATAGTAATTAAGACGCTCGTATGAAAATTATGAAACTCGCTTGCGCTCGTTTCATAAACAAAGGTACTCGCTTCTTAATTGCTACCATTATAGCCTCGTTGCATAATTTACTATTATAACAAAGTTTCATTTTATTACATATAAGTGAACAGAAATGAATAATGGCTTAGCACGACATAGTAGAACGTTTCTGATCTCTGAAATATTACTTTCCTTAGCTATAATGATGAAAAAAACGATAAGACTTTGGTGTGTGGGGCATTCGTGAACCCGACAATAAACAGGTATGTCATCGTACCTCAACCTCTGATAGAGCCAAGTTCTATCCTCAGACGGTCCCTGATATGTCCCAGGGGCTCGGAGTCCCATGTCCTTCCCATATGAATATCGAAAATCCGCATTACTCCGGAAACTTCACCTCAGCCTATTTTTACTACTGCAGATTGTAGATGAAATGAGTCGGTCTGGGTAGCACAGTCGGTATAGCGGTGGCCTTCTGTGCTCGAGGTTTCGGGTTCGATCCTGGTCCAGGTCGATGGGATTTAAGTTTTCTTAAATGCGACAGGCTCATATCAGTCGATTTACTAGCATGTAAAAGAATTCCGGCATACCGGTGATGCAGATATAACCTCGGCAGTTACGAGCGTTGTTAAATAAACCATATTTTAATTATTTTAGATGAAATGAGCGGGAAGTAGAGAATTGGTGGAATGATAGAGGGAAACGGAGGTCCCCCGAGAAAATCCTTCTGCAACGTCTGCCTTCTACATCACAAATTCCATCACGACCTGAGCGGGGATAGAACCCGGGCCTCCTGGATGGAAAACTAGTGCGTTAAGACTGAAGCATAGACGCGACATATTTAAGGGATATAAGATTGCTTAGGACATAGGTCTTTACTCTTTATAATTGGTACTATCAGGGATTAATCTGAGAATGGCAAAGACGGAACTGGTCAAAACTCGATTCCTTGAATGTATTATGATAATGTTAAGGATGCTGGTAATTTTGAAATAAAATGGTAGAGAAAATTGAAATAGCCTACATGGAACAATGCTGGCTTAGTGATGGACAGATTCTCTCTGGTATCGAACTCCGTTTTCCTAGTGCCTGTTGTAGAAAAGCGACGTCTTTCTGCAGGACGAAGCCGTCCTAGTCTGTGGATGTGGGTTCATTACAGTTGCCATGTGATCTCGTCCTAATGGCGGCTGCTGTCAACAGCATTGTCCAGTCTTGGCTTTTAATTTCCGGCCTCCTGTTCTGTACCAGCATTGCTGACGGCGGCCAGCGCCTTGATAAGACCCGGAGCTCCTCCAGTAGAGGCAGTGTACCTTGCGAGGTGATAGGCGTGATGTCACTTTGGTGAAACACGTAATTCCCAGTCACTGCGGAATAGACAGGATAGAAAGTTACGAATTTACATAATAGCCTGTTGTGAATGATGAATTACTGGACAGAATTTGGTTATTATTCCTTCTAGTGTGGCTTTCGGTTGTGAATTGTGTTGCTAAGCAACAGCTGAAATGTAGAACGAACATTTCTGTTTGAAGATGCTACCAACAACAGAAAATTATACAGGGTGGTAGTAATCTGGAAGGCTTCCGCTAGAATAGAACACGTCTCAGGTCGAATATCACACCATTTCATATTTGAAACCCTATTTCGTTTGTAACACTTTCTGGCAACGCGCGGAGGGGGCTGGCCTAGAGACGAGTGGGGTTGCCTGCTCGAAACTTGAGTACGCAGCGAATCTTATTGTAGTCAGACAGTGTGGGTTTCCAAATGCATTTAGCTTGAGGGTCAGCTCAATAGATCTAATAAAGTCGCAGTGTTGGGTCATAGTCCCCCATTAAATTAAATATATTTAAAATGTGTCCATCGTCTTGCTTTCCCTGTGTTACCTCAAGCTCATGATTCATCACATTAATTATTTTTTTATTTATTTATTTCATTTAGCGTTCTACCCAAGTACAGGTCTTTCACTGCAAACCTAGCATTCTCCAATCTTTCCTATATTCTGCCTTCCTCTTTGTCTCCTCATATGATCCATATATCTTAATGTCGTCTATCATCTGATATCTTCTTCCGCCCCGAGTTCTTCTTCCGTTCACCATTCCTTCCAGATCGTGGAAAGATTCATCATACCGTGTTTGCAGTTTTTCTTGGGGAAGATAAATGCGGTAGTTTCCCGTTCCTTTTTGCACACTACTCTACGTTTCGCATCTCAAAAGATCCCAGGGGGCCCCAGCGTGGAGGTGAGAGGAGTGGATTTGACTAATTAGGCCCTCCGGACTTCACCGAAATTCACCTCAGGGGATTTTGACACGATCAGAGACCAAGAAATCCCAATTGGCTTTGCCCCTTATTTATTTATTTATTTATTTATTTATTTATTTATTTATTTATTTATTTATTTATTTATTTATTTATTTATTTATTTGTTTGTTTGTTTGTTTGTTTGTTTGTTTGTTTGTTTGTTTGTTTGTTTGTTTGTTCGTTCGTTTATTTATTTATTTATTTATTTATTTACTTACTTACTTACTCACTCACTCACTCATTCATTCATTCATTTATTTATTCATTCATTCATTCATTTATTTATTTATTTATTTATTTATTCTGGTAGAGTTAAGGTCATGAGATCTTTTCTTCCACATTACTATGTGTCTCGATATTTATCAGTTTCTAGTCTTTATTGAATCTAAAAATGACTGCATCCCCATATTTTTTCATTGAAGGCAGAGCTAGAATTGATCTTCTAAACGTTGTAAATTAATTATTCATTAACAGCAATGAAATAGGGAGAGGAGTACCTCAAGAATGATCTTTATCATCTACCCTGTTGGACGTCTACTTGGAGGATTCTGTGAAAAACTGTTTTCAGAACATGGGAGGGGTAAAAGTAGGAGGAGGAAGAATAAAGTGCATAAGATTTGCTGATGATATCGCGTTGATAGCAGAAGAGGAGATGATACTAAGGGATATGCTACTGGAGCTAATTGACAGCTGTGAGTAGTATGTAAAGAAGATAAATACAAACATATGGAATGAAGATAAATGCAAACAAGACGAAGACCGTGGTTGTCGCAAGAAAAATAAACAAGGTAAATTTGCGAATTCTAAATGACGCAGTAGAGCAAGTAAACAGCTTCAAATACTTGGGATATACTATAAGCAGTAACATGAGCTGAGCCAGGAAGTCAAAATGAGGATAGCAATAGCAAAGGAAGCTTTTAATAGGAAAAGGAGCATCTTCTGCGGACTTCTGGAAAAAGAACTAAGGAAGAGACTAGTGAAGTGTTCTGTGTGGAATGTGGCATTGTATGGGGCAGAAACATAGGCACTACGACAAAGCGAAAAGAAACGACTAAAAGCATTTGAAATGTGGATACGGAGAAAGATGGAGCGTGTGAAGTTGGCAGACAAAATTAGAAATGAAGTTGTGTTGAAAAGTGTGGGTAAAGGAAGAATTATACTGAAAATTATCAGAAAGAGAAAAAGGAATTGATAGGGTCACTGGCTGAAAAGAAAATATCTACTGAAGGACGCACTGGAAGGAATGGTGAACGGGAAAAGAGTTCGGGGCAGAAGAAGATATCAGATGATAGACGACATTAAGATATGTGGATCATATGCGGAGAATAAGAGAAAGGCAGAAAATAGGAAAGATTGAAGAATGCTGGGTTTGCAGTTAAAGACCTGCTCATGGGCAGAACACTTATGAAAAAATGAAAAGTATTTCCAGTCTATAAAATATTCTCTGGATGAAACTCGACCAACTGAATAGGCAGGATTCCGATCAGCTACATCACAGCGGATCATCTCCAAACTGTGAAGCAGTAAAAAGTTTATGAATACAAACTTACTACATATACCGTTCTCGTGGACTACAGCAACATGAGAAGGGTAAAAGTAGATCAGTGGAGTATGTGAAGTTATTGCAGGCACTGAAAAACCATGGCATCGAAAGTAAATACATTAGGATTCTTTGCAAAATTTACGAGCAAAGCTGGTCCAAATTCAGATTGGCTATCGAAGGCGACAAATTTAGGCTAGAAAGGACAGTCAAGCAAGGAGATCAATTCTTGCCAAAATTATTAGCTAGCCCTCTCGAAGATACATTCCGTAAACTGAATTGGAACAGAAAACTTAGAGTTAACATAAACAAAAGGAGAATAACAAGCCTAAGATTTGTTGGCGATAAAGTGCAATTCGCAAAAGCAGCTAAGTAGTTAGGGAAGGTGCTAAAGAACCTCTGTATTCTCTGTAAAGACGTCGGTCCACTAAGATATAGTCTAAAGGGCCCGAAATCCCTATTACTCTCAACAACACAGATTATATGAAGGGTTCAGTACCATAGTGGGCCAAGCGCCATTTACTAAAACCGTAGAAAACAAGGGTTAAAATGAAGTTATTATCATAATTCAATGGAAACATATAGCAAATAATATAAAGTGTACACATTAAAATTAAATGATCTGCTAATCTTCATTAAACTATGGCATTCACTTAACTTTAACCCTTGCTTTCTCCGTTTTTAATACATGGCGCTTGGCCCAATATGGCTCTGAACCTTTCATATTTCCTTGAAAAATGGTAGGCCACGCTATCTTAAGAAAGATGTAGGTAATCAATACGATTAATAATTGCAGGTTAAAGTACTTTCCATAATTTTTAATTTTTAGTTGATAGGAGTCAATTTTGAACGTTGCTATCAGCTTCTGCATTGCACAACTTCCCATAATCAATAAAACTGATCGTCCTTGTCTGCAGGGCTCTGCGTTGTGGTATTTTCATAGCATATTTCCCATAAATCTGAATTTCAAATTTTCATCCAGTCAGCTCAGTGATCCGAAAGTGTTGTTTTTGGACATTCCACATTATAGAGCAACACTTCACAGAAATGATTGGCACTTATTTGCAGAAATATCGCTCCTTTGGTTTCGATTTCCCTTGATGTCATTTAGGAAGATTTGTTTTCTATATTTGTAAATCTATATTTATTCACAGCGTATCTTTAACCATATACGTATTATATCTTTATCTGAAATACCGCCTAAAATAGATATCTGTTCATGAGAATATATTATGTCGTTTGTTGTTTTGAGTTGAATTTCTACTTTTCGTGCCACCCTGATAACAGGGGCGTTCCTAAACGTGTCTATGTAGCATCTACATATTAAATTAATACATGGGATACCTGTACATTGCAACGTAGATCTAGACATTTTTCACGAAATTGTAGGGTTTTTTTATTTAAATTATACTCAGTTTTAATAACTGGACTCTAACGTATGATTGCACATAAGAGAGCGGTACCAGGAGTGGTAAGGTTTGAACGCGTGCACTTTCTGGAACGAAATTGAAGAACGGCACGGAATAGAACGGGATGACATCGCTGGTGTAGAACGTATGCACTCACACTGTACGGCAAGTAAGTTCACAACGTAAGGCACTCTGTTAAAAAAAAATCGCCTACACAAACAGTGAAATAGCTTAGAATATTTTGACAATAGTTTTCGCGATAGATGAATTGGATATGGTAATCCAGTTTCTTGGCCTGATAGGTCATATGATCTAAGCCTGTTAGAGTTTTTTGTGTGGGGTCACATGAAGACCGTACTCTAGTTGCTTCAGCCGAAGATCTTGTGGTATGTGTCGTTGTTACAATACATAAGCTAAGAGAAATTCCCGATAATTTGTTTTCAGTGGTTAGGTGGTCAATGATTATGAGGTGCAGAGCGTGTATCGAATCACGAGGATCATATTTTGAACAAAATCTGCCGTAATATGTTACAAGTAAAGATAAAGTAAGGTGATAAAGAATATTAAATAGTTTTCAAACAAAAGTAATTCACACTCTGTATTTTGTCAACAATTGTTTTCTGCCCATAGCTTTCCTATTTCTAATTGAGGGGATTACGTTGAAAACCAGCAAAATGCATAATTTTAGATATTGAGAAAAAAGATAAAATTATGTATCTCAGTAATCACGAGTAATAAAATTCTTTTTTTAATGTAAATTTGCAAACGTGTTCTATTCTATTAGAATTCAAATTGTCAATAGATACGATCAATTAGTTTAGCAGATAATGATGTTTTAATTGCACATTAAGAAGGGTTTGCAGCCAAGTTTCTATGATGCATTTATAAAATTAAATTTACATAAGTATATTTTACTGAAAGACATAATGTGGTCAATTTTTATACATTTTTCATAAAACTGTACTATGTTTAACACTAAAAGGACCGTATCGGTCATTCTGACAGTTAAGCGTTTATAAGGTTTCACATATTGCACGGGATTTATATTAGCACCTTTATATATTTAATGACTTTTATACAAGTGCACTTTTTATTCTTACATTTGCCTGCAAAAAAATGAAATCAGAAACACAAATGTGAAGAGAGTTATAATTATATTTAACATAAAGGATCGCCACAACTAATTTTTACCGGTAACAACTATTGTTGTTGTAATGTCTAAATATGCAACAATGAGTTTCTTAATTTTTTCCTTATTTTATTTTGTATATAAATGACTAAGCAAATAAATTAGTAAATAAATAAGTTGAATGTTGAAATGAGTGCGCGTAAACTAAGTTTCAGAATTAATAAAAATAAATAGAAATAAACCCGACGTTGAAATGAGTACGTATGAACTATGATTGCTTCAGTTAGAGCAAAATACTTTTTCTTCATTGATTAATAACACTGTAGAAAGACTTGCTCAAGCCTACAAACGCTGTTACATTAAAAATGAAAAGTCTCTAACGACCTTAAGACATGCATTCTTGTTATTTTTTCGTTCCATTAAGTAGATTATGGTACTAACTTCATGCATTAAGCAGGTTTTGCAGCGGAGTCTTACTTTTAAACGCCTTTTTTTATATGGCAATTTGGTACAATTTGATATTCATAGTTACTACATTTAGTAGAGTATATCCCAGATTGCCTGATTTGGTATATAACTCAATTGCATCAAAAACTGCATGAAGCAGATTTTGAACCTGACCCCCTGAATTGTTTATTTGAGTTCTGGAAGTTTGTCGGTTGAATTTAGTTTTACCCTGTATAATTACATATCTAACAGAGCAGTTGATCGCTAAACACACTCATGTGATATGATGCTATCTAAATGTAGATTGTTCAAAATAAAACTGCTTCGTGCATCTGATTAGATTGTGATATACTGTACAGCTCATAAATCAGTACTTTGATAATTAATTAATGTTTGTTGCGAGAATATTTCATTCGCTGTCTCACGAAATCCCTATTTCACAATGATGAGGACATTATTTTCTCTTCAAGTGTAAAATGTAATAAATGGCAAATAAATATATAAGTACATATAATACGGAAAAGAAAACGTTCCTTTACTGTCCAAACTTTTGTTGCTAATAATAATAATTAGGAGCTCACTCAAAATTCTATCACCTAAATTCTGAAGATATGGTCTAAAACAGCGTGCCGTGAGGATATGAAAATTGTAAAGATTTTCTAAAAAAAAAAAAAAAATGAAAAAAAAAAGTGAAAGGAGTGCTAAAATAAGTAAGTCTACTGTAGTCAACACTAAAGTGTACTTGACACAACTCAACATTCAGTAAACACATTCTCTACTCAAAACTTTCAAAATTCCTTCTAGTTAGGAACCAATGGTTTAGATTTTATAAATGTGCCACGGGATTTTAAATTACACCTTTACTGTGAGTAATGTTGAAAAAGCTTGAAAAACGCTGATATAAAATGTAAATTTTCATTTCAAGTACGTTGTACACGCTCGTAATACGTTTTGCACACTCCGCAACTTGCGCAGTTTTTTTTTTTCTTTTCACTAATTGCATCCTTGTTTATAGTTTCTTATACTGTCATTCGAAAAAAAGGAAAATTAAATTCATTTACTCTACGCAAGAAACGATATAAATTTTACTTCATGACAATTTATATTACCGAAATATTATATAGGCCCTACACTATTTCTTAAACAATGTATGAAATAAAATCAGTTAAAACGTTATTCCCTTATTAATTTTATGAAAGGAGATGCTCAAACTCACCTTCGTTAACCACGCATTTTTGGCAACTCTTTAAGAAACTATCGATCATTCACTGTATAACGTTTTGAAATGATGGCAATTTCCTGAGAGATGTTTCAGTTTTTCGCATCGCTAGGCAAATAAGGATTCGTGAATCCCTGTAATTCCTGACCTTCAAGCGGTGCAGATATATTGTCCGCAGAGCATACCTCCCTCCCTTGGTACTTTTACTCAGTTTACGTATGTACAGTTGTCAAAAAAAAAAAAAAAAGTGGCCGCGCTCGTGAACAGCGAATATTTTCAAAGTCCACTTCGGGTCGTGGCGATGTTACACGATGCATGTACTTGTACAAGCAGTTCCGGAACTATAAAACTGTTCCATATCTGCGCCTCGTAGACCAGCGGTAGAGTGCTTGTTTAATGATTCAAAGTTTGTTGGTTCGGGCCTTCTTCAAGTTTTCATTTTATTTTTAATCGTTCTTTAGCGATGTAAAAGATATTCAAATTATCATTTATATCCAGTTATCGTTCTTTATGGATATCACGTTATTTATATTTTGTTACCGTTCTTTAGAGATATGAATAAAATTCAAGTCATCATTTGTATTCTGTTATCGTTTTATAACGATATGAATAAGAATAATAATTATTATTGTATCTCCAATGGGGGTTAGCCCTATTTTACATATGTATGTTAGGGCTATAGTTTTATACACAAAAAAGATAAGCATGAAGAGAAATGGAAAAGAAAATTAAATTAGCTTACGCGATGTGAACAAAACATAAACAATCCGTAAATTAGGCATTGCGATTGCAAAACAAATATCAGTTATCAATTTGAAACATACAAAAACATTAACAACACACATACGTAACACTTCTATAACACAAATATGCAGCTTTCCGTACCATACATCATAAATTAATACACAATAGTCATACAAACACAATCAAACTATAATTACGACATTGCGACGACATCAAGCATCCCATAACTGACTCACATACATAACAAATCAAGCATCCGTTACAACACATACACTTCAACATAGTAACCACACTTTTAGAAGTTACAAATTTGGCTCCAAGAAGAATAAATATGACACTGTTACTAATTACTATTCTTCTACAATTTCTTAAATACATCTGTAATAAATCTGTGAAATTCCGATATGAATCATATTCACGTTTTTTATATTGTTATCGTTCTTTAGCGATATAAATAACATTCAAGTTATCATTTATATTCTGCTTTCCTTCATTAGCATTATAAAATAATATTCAAGTTATTTATATTGTTATTGTTCTTTCGCAATATAAATAATCTGTATTTTATGTAAGTAATTATTATAACAAAAATAACCATTTTTCTTTGTAATATAGGTTATTTTATTTAGATAATTGAATACGTATTATATAATATCTTATATTAATTAAACAAACCGATATTTATCATTTACAGTCTGTTATCGTTCTTTAGTGATACTGTATAAATAATATTCAAGTTATTTATATTGTAATCGTTCTTTAGCGATATAAATAGCATAAATATAATATTAGGTTCGGAAAAATCCAGTTGCATAAAACTGGTATTAGTTTTTCTTTTTGTATTATTACATTATACTATCTTGAACCACAATAAAATGAAAAGGAGTAACGAGGAATTGAACCTGAGATGTTGACATCTAAATTCCGATGTTCGTCCGCTGAGCTACTAGGGCAAAAGTGTGGAAACATTTTCGAAAAAATTGGCCCAATCACACTCTAAGATTTTCTGATGATTCGTAGAAGCTAGTCCAGGATGCGGGGGGCAAAGGCTAAATTGGAATTTCCCGGTCTCTGATCGGGTCAAACATCCTGATAGAACTAATATTTATCCCTTGCCGTGACTTTCGGTGAAGTCCGGAGGGCCCAATTAGTCAAATCCACTCTCCTCATCTCGACACTTGGGCCCCCTGGAATCTAATAAGATGCGAAAGAGATAGTGGTGTGCGGAAAGCAACGGGATGTTAATGCATTTAGGCCTATCCTTCCCAAGAAAAACTGCAAACATGAACAAAGGAAGCTTTTAATAGAAGAAGAAGGATCTTCTGCGGAAAAAGAACTAAGGAAGAGACTACTGAAGTGCTTTGTGTGGAGTGTGGCATTGTATGGGGAAGGAACATGGACATTACGACGAAATGAAGAGAAACGAATTGAAGCATTTGAAATGTGGATGTGGTGAAGAACGGTGCGTGTTAAGTAGACAGACAGAATAAGAAATAAAATTGTGTTTGAAAAAGTGAGTGAAGAAAGAATGATGCTGAAACTGATTAGAAAGAGAAAAAGGAATTGGTTGGGTCTCTGGTTGAAAAGAATAATAGACGACATTAGGATATGTGGATCATATGCGGAGACTAAGAGGAAGGCAGAAAATAGGAGAGATAGGAGATTGCTGGGTTTGCAATGAAAGACCTGCCCATGGGCAGAACACTTATGTATGTACGTTCAGAATGCCTGGAATATCGTGTCTAAGAACAGTCGCTATTTGCAAAGACTAGTCGATTCCATGCCCACACGGCATGCTTAATTTTAAAAATATACAAAAGTAAAAACAAATGAAAAATGGTAAAAATATAAGGAGAAATATTAAGAAAATCGTGGTCAGATGTTGAACGATACCAATACCCAACACAAGACAGAAGTGGCTGGACTACTATTGTGAGAGAGTCTTGTCGCAGGAAGAGGGGAAGAGAGAAAGACAGAAACAGACGGAGAGGGATGAAAATATAAAGGAGAAAAAATTATGAAATAATCTTAAACTTAACATATTCGTTTTATCCGAAATTAAAAACATATTTAAGTGTGTTATTGGTATAGTATATAGATACTGTCTATATTCATTTTGAAGTTGTTAACGAAAAAGCAGAGTGAGGTCATTAACTTCCATCGCCGGCTTTGAAAGCAATATTTTATTCCAATTAAAGTAGCAGACCAAATACACTTGAAAATGAGACATCTAACAAATTACTTGAACTCCAGACTTCAACTAATGGTAACGAGACGCAGTCGCTGTAAATTTCTTGACTCCGGGGTGAGCTTTAAAATTGCATTTCCACTAAACGTTCAATCACACAAGGGTTCTGAGAAACTTTTAATGATCGCCAAAAGACATCCTCGCTGCAACTTTCGTAAAAGATTTTATTATGTGCAGTATCTCAAATATGAAGAGCTTGTATCGGATATTTCTTGCTTGGTCTATGGTTAATTAAAAGATAAAAACTAAATGCAAAGGAGGTACAGTTTTAAAAAGTGTACTGTTGTTTTAATATGTTCCTGGGAATAATGTAAAAATTATGATTTAGCAATTTACATGTTTTAAAATTCCGTTTGTACAGTAAATTTGTACGAAATGTTTCCTTTCCTGTATTCGGAAGTTAACGTAATGAAATAAAATATCTCCTCAGTGTGTAATTAAATGTACGTTATAAGAAAAACACTACAATACACCTCCAACACTACAATATTGCCAGAAGTCTTCTAAAAACAAATGACGAACATCTCCATTTCTGCAGGAATCTTGAAATTGAAAAAAAAAAAAGTTCTTTCACAATTAAACATTCTCAACAACGCAGAAACACATTCGATAACACGACGAAGTTTAAGATCTGACTTACGGCGGAGGTCATTTAGGCTAATATTGGTGTCGTCTTCCACAAAAAGGTAAAGGAGTTGTGACGTACAGTGAAGATCTGAAAACAATTCTGATTAGTAACAGAAGAGGGTTATCATCCTCAGAGTGGACCAATGCCATAAAGATGTCCACAAACATCGCAGCAGTACGATCTGTGCCAGGTCGTTCTTTCCAAGATCAAAACTGTCGTCATCCAGGATGCAGCAAAGTAGAAACCTTTGGGCATGTTTTGGGTTATTTCCCTAAAGGAGAACTACTGAGAAATACTCGCCACCATAAAGTGAGAAGCTCCATCGCAACCATCTTCGGAAGGAAAAGTGGAGGTTTATGAAGAAGTGCACTGCTTGGCTGAGAATGGATCAACCAGAAGAGCAGACATTATACCCATCGATCGCCGGAATCAAAGAAGCCTCATTCCTGACCCTACTGTCCGTTTTGAGACGGATGATCAACAAGCCAATAACAAGTCTATTTACATCCATGTATTCCTCACTTCAATAAGAGATACAAAATGTATATTAATACATGGGTAGTGAAAGAACTTCTTTTTGGCGCTACGGAAACTTCATTTAAGTAACCAAAATCATTCTCTTTTCTCTTAAATTTTCTAATGAGGACATTAATAAAATTTGTCTAATTATATTGAGAGATTCATTATCCGTTTTACACAATCCCTTGTATAACTCTATGTAATATTATTTACTTCATTTCATTATTCTTCATTGTGCTTTCATCTCATGTTTCTCCGAAATCAAACTGTACTTTATTTTTAAATGTTTCATTGTTTTATGTTATCTCCGCAAATGATATTGTATTTTACTTTTAAGTTAACCTCTCCTTTATATTCTGGATCCTAGTGGTCAGCCAGATGTCCCAAATTGTGGAATTAGTACTAAAATACTTATAGAACCCATCCGTGGAAAAACGTTAACCTCATTTCATTTTACCATAGTGAATCAGGTTCCATCTCCATCTTGAGTAAGATGAAATTTGTGGTGGGCAAAGAGGAATTTTTTCGTAAACCTCCTCTTTCACTTTTCCATTATCATCAAGATCATCATCACCATTATCATTCCACTAACAGTGAAGAATTACCCTGCACCCTGCAAGGTCCCGAGCCAGATCTCCGAAACAAATAAAATATCACTAGAAAGATGAACAAGTTCTGGTGCTGAACCTGAAACAGGACATTTTCAGGAACACTATAATCACTCAATGTGTTAGCCATTGCTTCTTGTAATCAGTGAGAATATAGATTGGGGGACGTCTTAGACAGTGCTAGGCATGTGTAATCTCCGATATCAAGCGGACTTGTCACCAAAGTTGAAATTTCCTATTCACATACTTACGTTATTGAAAAGGGTGAAAACTAAAATAGTACTTTTCGCCACATATTTTCAATGCAAAGAAAGCTTGGAACGTAAAAACACTGAGGCTTTTTTTTCAGTTAAGCGACGCATATGTAGTTTATGAACCAATATTTTGCATGACTTTTTCTTATACTACAGAATTGTAATTATAATTTGATTTATTGATATAGGTGGAGCACTGTACTGTACTTCTCAGTTATCGTTTATAGCAACACAATTCTTCAGGTCCCTTGGATGATGTTACAACAAAGATCTGCTGTACTTTTATTTTATTTTATTTTCATAATATCGATACATATTTCATGTTTATTATATTATATATTTTAGTACCTTAATGTTTTTGTATGTGGAAATGTATGTGAAAAGAGTCCGGCAATTTTAAATCATACTTTTCTTATATACGAGTAAACGCTTCAGAAATGTACCGAAGTGGAGATAGATTTAGAAGGACGCTTTTTTTTCGAGAGCAGTATGAAAATTCTGAACCATTTAAATATTAAGTCTCAGCTCAGAATTTCCTTCATACACACGCTTGAAAAATTCTCACTTTTTTATCTTTATTCCTGTAACAATTTCATTCTTCCGAAGACTAAACAAATAAAATAACTGTTTGCAACTGAGTGAATGTTTTGTTCAGGAATTTCTATGGCATTAATATATCCTTAGTTTACTGAATCTGCGAGATAATTTAATAGCAGTTACCATTATAATTAAACGATATCATATATCTAATCGACCAACAATTCCATTCCATAGCGTCCAAAAAAGCAGTTTTACACTGTGTGTTCACTCAAATGAAAGACAATTTTCCACACTTCTAATTTCTTTTTGACACGTTTTACAACCGATTTTCATTTGTACTGTGAGAATTGTGCTATGAAAATGAGGTCAATCCATATCTGAGTAAATTTTATTTCTTCCATGGGTAATGGTGATTCCAAGCATATTGTTGCGAGACTTTGAGAAATGAAAGTGCTGCTTTATACTGGTTTCTGAGGAATAGTTCTCAAGTTCATGTAAGCTTATTTATTACGGAACCGAAAATGAAGTGCATGAGATTTTAGCAATATGCCTTTAGTTTGTATCAGTGTACAGTATTGTAGGATGGACAAGCGCTGGATAAGTGTCTACAGAAAAAAATAAGCAAATCAATATATTTTATAAACTCTTTTCTAAGCATTCGTTTAATTGTGTTTCAAGGATCATTTCTTTATTTGAAGCCTGATAGAGAGCAGAATCCTAGGATTATTTAAACTGAACAATACACTTTCAAATTAAACTCCTTATTTACGAGTACATAGCTGAAATTAATGTGTAGACTTATATCTTAGAATAAATCTAAAAATATAATAAATACCTCTTGAAAATGATGCGCTAAATTATAGTATTAGATATAGAGTATGACAATTTACATTTTATTTTGCATGATGAATTGTACTTAAGATTTTCTTATCTTAAATTATTAATTTAATATTTTCTATATTATTTTGATCAATGTTATGTCTAATGGAACATTCATACTTGAAATATCATGGTTCTTATTCTTGGGGAAGGGGAGGAGAAGGCAAGTTTATCACTCTCTTTTGCTGTACTATAGTAAGTGATACACGTAAACAACAGTGTTTTATCTTTTTTATTCCACTGAACACGCATTTTATAGTAACTTCTGAAATTATACCACGTTTACTCCCTTTACGGCACTGTTTTAACATTAAATAGGTAGAAATTTTTCACCCTTTGAAAACTGGGTGATGTAATTTATAATTTCTAAAAGACTGTGACATTTATGTTTGTTACTAAACAACTCTTCAGTTTAATTTAAGATATTTATTTTGGTACTGATATTAAGCGTAAAATTGATAAGGGGAAATGACGCAGTAACATGAGAATAATACGGCAAATGTAGAATGAGAACTCTCAGTTAAACCAAGGTACTAAGAAAAAAACTTTTCCAGGACTCACGATATGAATCTCATAGGGTTTGTGCTAGATCGAACTCAGGAATTAAAATTTCAATTATTTATTTTTTTTTTTCAATTTACGATACTTGTCCCATAGGTCCGTCACCCATTTTAAGGCTCATCCGACATTAGCATTAGCGTCTTAGGAAGACACGGAACACCAGGCTGATTGAATTGTTCCTATTAAGGAGACTAGCCAATTGACCATGAGGTCACTAATAACTAGAGCCCTGTGTTTGGTTACCTAAAACCTTCAAGCAACCCGCAACAGTGTAGATATGTATGGCGGCATCCGATGCTACTTATTGTTAGTTCAGGTCTGTCAGTTGTTGAGTGAATATACGAAAACAAAACAGAATTAGGCGGTTGGAAATGAGTGCTCCAATAGAAGAACTTGCTAGCGAGCACTTCATTAGGAAAGAAGAAAATGTATTATATAAAAAAATGAAAAATTTTCCATTTCTGACACTTAAAATATTTATAGTAATAGACTGTAATGTGTAGAGACTCGTAAAGCTCGCACACGTAATTTGTTTCATTTTATGTTTGTGCTGACATTTATATTTTTTCATTTGTTAATTCCAAACTTTAAATAGATCTCAAGTATCTACTGTAGATGCGTCTTACATATTGTAAAAATCAGGGTTAAATAAATTCCGGGCGCCAAATAGCCATGTCGACTAAAAATTTTATGTGGCGCCTGAATTGTTTATTGAGTTCAAAATTTGTTTAGACTTCGATTTCTTTTATTTTACTAGGACTAACACATAATGTTAACAAAACCGTTTATAGGAAGAAATTCAAATGTGCTTTTTAAATTAATATCATTAGATTTGTTGCGCATCTCAAGATACTCGTATTATCCTACATTGCTTCAAAGCGTCTCTGAGAGCATGTTTTTGCATAGCATAGATATTTAATATTGTTTAATATATTTCAGTAAATGTATCTTTACCTTAGCTCGAGTGGTTTTCTCATTGAATTTATGGACAAAATATGGTGGCTCTAGAAAATAAAGAGGTTGGTTTCTGATTTTCTTAGTTTCGTTTATGCCTAGTAAAAATGTTCTTCTATTGCATAAAAGCTGGATTTAAATAAATATTTTTTTGTTGTTAAATCCAAGTGATAATTTGCGCGTGAATAATATTCCTGTTGTTCACCGACTTATACACAAAGGTACACGAATAAACGTATGTAAGCACACAGTATTGGAAAACTACAGAGTGAACTGTTGACTCGTAACTTGCTCTTCGTACTAAGTGAAGTTAGAATGATCAATGTATACCTAACTTGTATTCAAAGCAACCGTACTACTAATAACATAGGCCTATTACCCGATCGAACCTGAAGAGATAATGTAGAGAAGGGTGAATAAGACCTATTACCAGATCGAACCTGAAGCGATAATGTAGAGAAGGGTGAATAAGGCCTATTACCAGATCGAACCTGAAGCGATAATGTAGAGAAGGGTGAATAAGACCTATTACTCGATCGAACCTGAAGCGATAATGTAGAGAAGGGTGAATAAGGCCTATTACCCGATCGAACCTGAAGCGATAATGTAGAGAAGGGTGAATAAGACCTATTACTCGATCGAACCTGAAGCGATAATGTAGAGAAGGGTGAATAAGGCCTATTACCCGATCGAACCTGAAGCGATAATGTAGAGAAGGGTGAATAAGACCTATTACTCGATCGAACCTGAAGCGATAATGTAGAGAAGGGTGAATAAGACCTATTACCAGATCGAACCTGAAGCGATAATGTAGAGAAGGGTGAATAAGAATATTACCCGATCGAACCTGAAGCGATAATATAGAGAAGGGTGAATAAGACCTATTACCCGATCGAACCTGAAGCGATAATGTAGAGAAGGGTGAATAAGACCTATTACTCGATCGAACCTGAAGCGATAATGTAGAGAAGGGTGAATAAGACCTATTACTCGATCGAACCTGAAGCGATAATGTAGAGAAGGGTGAATAAGAATATTACCCGATCGAACCTGAAGCGATAATATAGAGAAGGGTGAATAAGACCTATTACCCGATCGAACCTGAAGCGATAATGTAGAGAAGGGTGAATAAGACCTATTACTCGATCGAACCTGAAGCGATAATGTAGAGAAGGGTGAATAAGACCTATTACTCGATCGAACCTGAAGCGATAATGTAGAGAAGGGTGAATAAGACCTATTACTCGATCGAACCTGAAGCGATAATGTAGAGAAGAGTGAATATTCTAACCAATTAATGATTAGTTAAAATTGGCGGAATAATTGCAGTGGAATAGAAGTAATGAATCAAGAAAAACTAGTCGAGAGATGTCTTTCACTGCTCCAACCTCTACAAAGTCTCGCCAGGATTTAAATCCCGAGTTTTCGCTGTTGAATAACAGTCTAGGTTTCAAAGGCCATTGCTCTCAAGAAATGAAATAAAATAATAATTTATAGCCAATAACATTCATACAAACGTTCCATAATGTATCTACCTCCAGTGAAAATGTATCTAGAGTGCACTGTGCCACTTGAAGTAAAGTGTAAGGCGGGGCTTCATTGGTAGCGAAAACTCAAGGAACAAAGAGTTTATCACTGCGAAAGGATTTCCTTTCTATAAATTAGTATTAGTAAGGGTGGCACACCTGCTCTTAACGGAGTAAACATGGCTTTAATATTCTGCCGTTAGAGCAGGAAGTAGAGTACATGTCTTTTCATTAAGTACCCGTGCGTACACAACCATCGTAGCGCACTTTGCGGCAAGATCTTAAATGACTAACAAAGTAACAGAACCTTTGTGAAAATTTTAAACTCTACACACACACCCAGTATGTAAAGATGGCTTTTGAAAGATACCATTTACAGTTTTAAATTCTTTCCGTAAAATTTTATGTCTACAGGGAGTGACATTTAAAGTGAAACTGAATTTAAAAGTGTATGTCACTGATAATATGCACAAAATATAAACATTTAAAGAAATATATATTTTATTTTCCAATTATTTTCCAGTGCATAGAATATCCTTAAAATTCACATATTTCCTAGGACGAGAGAAATGACGTCTTACATGATTCAATTTTTCCTATTCGCAATTCTTTTGAGAATGAATCTTCTGTAATTTAAAGTTTAGTTTTGTTTTTATTTCTCATTAAGCTAATATAACACAGGAAGGAGTTTCATGCTGAAATAACTGATTTCGACATTACATGGATATATACTTTGACAGCTCCTCTGATATTGGAAAAGTATTTTCGGAAATGCCATTTGTCTGTATACAACGAGTTCTCCTAACTCTAAAATGGAATTTTCTCATATTCGGCACTGATTAGCCAATTTGTATGGGAATGGTGAGCTTAAATAAAACATTTTTTGCTTACACATTAATAGTAATTTATTTTTAAAGTAGCACAGAAGTGATAATTGGTCAGAAAGACTCTAAAGTTTAGAGTCTGAAACTTCTGAAAAATTCTCTCTTACATAGAGTAAGGTAGTAAATGGAATGATGTCAGATATTAGGTTAGCAAGCACTTTTTCATAGAAATGAATTATAATAACTTGCAAAGTCAAACCCCTAACCCAGTGGTCGTCAGCATTCTCTGACAGTGTCTTGTCTGCTGGTAAGAGACGCTTGTCCAAAAGTGCAGTGTTCTGATGACCGCTGTTCTAACCGAAAATATTTTCAACCAAATTTTAGTATCTTAATATGTTGTAATGTACTAATTTATTTGCAATAAAGAACACAGAAAAATATATTTATTGTCTTTAAAATTCTGTAACTTCAATAGAAAAGTACCTATATAATATTAGTGCTACCTAAGTTAATTATCAAAACTTTCTTAGCCCTAACCGCTATGGAAACAGAAGAAAGAGAATGGGACTTACATAGGATGAAATATAGTGTTTAATATATTGGGGAGAAGTGATACATTGCATTGTATTTCGCTACAAATGCTACAAATGCTCGTTATTCACCATAAATATTATTGTGTAAAGTTTTCAAAATAATTCATTTAATAGCACATCCGAAACGTACCAGAGAAGAGGACGGATAATCATCTATAGCCTATCCAACTAATGCCTGCTCTTCTATAAGGTTGATTTAATTTTAATGGAATACTAAAAACGGTTAAATAATAGAAAGGTTTTACCAACATGACGCCTGATCGCGAGGGGACTTGTACGTTGTAAAAATTGACTGCAATTAGGTAAGCAGGCCTATACACATATGTTTCATTAATAATTGTATATTTTATGCACCCCATTTTCGTCTTCGCCAATCAGCGTGCGATCTTTTCTTTACCTGAACAAAACAAAAATCATTTTATGTTTTAAAGTAAATAAAGCAATGGTTTATGTTGTCCCTAGTCACCAACCATTAAAAGAGGTATTTAATATTGGTCGAAAAGGGATCAACATTGTCAGTTTATAACGTATATTTGTTTCTGGTTTTCTAAAATGTCTCTTTCTATTTCAGTCTACATAATATTTCAATATGTGCTTTTCCAGCATATTTATTAACATATGAGAATTCTGTGCAATAAATTTTCCGTGTACATGTAATGAAGAATTTATGAATGAATGAACAAGCCAATGTGTCCCGTGAACGAATTGTATATTTTTTCTTCACTTGAGGACTAACAGAACTAGACGTACTGACGCTGGAATAAGCACTACACTCAGAAGCAACACTAATAGGATGATACATGCTGAGAATCTTTCATTTCCTGTTGTGTACCACTTCATCTTTTTGAAGGTCCAGTCTCCATCCATGCTTCCATTTTTTAAAAGTAGAATAGTAGGTTTAGCAAGTTACACAAAATAAATTTAACTGCATGATACAAGCAGGCTCTGATGGTTTTAAGGACACATTATTAAGATTTTAACACAGTAGAGAACATCACGCCATAATTCCAAATTGTTACTGAGATTGAATAAATTCAAGGAAAAAATTGTTCCATACATGACACCGTCACAATTCTTCCTTTTATATCCATACAACTCAAATGGGTTGACAAGACGCCAAAACACAACTCTGAGTGCACACAATTCTCTGTGATTTATATTGTGGCTTCTGTTAACGTACCTCCAGTAACGAATATATTGTGGTTCCTGGGGTAGCTCAGTCGGTAGAGCATTCGTGCGCTAAGCGAAGGGTCCCGGAATCGATACCAGGCCCCGGAACAATTTTCCCCTTGAAATTATTCAAGCCTGCTTCAAAGGAAGCTTCTACCTGAAAGCCATATTTGCATATTACTGAGATTATTCTGATGTTAATGTATGACAATAAGATATGAACTCTAAAATCATTTGATAAATCAAGAATTAGAGCGACTGAAATGAAGTTCATGAGAAAATTGCGCAATATATTTTGTTACATCACAAGACTAATGAAGAAATTTTAAATGAAATAAAAGTTACATCAATACTGGATAAAATACAAAAATAACGGGTTGAATAAATCCAACGGATGTCACGAGATCGTCTCCCAAGAATAATAAAAAGTTATTAACCTTGGGGCACTAGACGTCAGGGGCGACCATTGATACGACTACTAGATAATTGAGACCGGAACGGATAAACATTTGGTCCAAATCAAACTATTATAATGATTATGATGATTCTGAGATTTATAAATTTATCACTAGCACTCGGGGGAGTTTGAGAGTTCTTGAAGCTCACCACTAGAGCTGTGTAGAGTTCGAGCCCTGAACAGCCTAATGAACATTCAAGACAACCAATTTTATCAATTTCACTAAGCTGCCATCTTGCGACTGCAAAATTAATCAAGCGTTATAACCTTATGGAATTGTATGGAGCAACTGTACTTCCATCCGGCGATCATTGCCAAAAAAATGCCTTTTCGACGATGGAGGCTCTGTTGGTTGTTCTCTTTTCATGGTGCCATTTTATAACATGGGAATGGCCACTCTGATATATATGTGATCAGGGGTTCGAGGCAGTTCGAGATAGCTCTCTACCAACAGAATTAGAATTAACTAGTTGAAATTCGTACTTCCACCAACAGATGGCTGACAATGTACGCTTTAATACTGAAGAACTTACTGAAACTGTTCCCTCAGGAAGATAAAAAGGAATTGGCAGAGTCATTGGCTAAGGAGAGACTGCCTACTGAAGGATGCATTGGAAGGAATGGTGAACAGGAGAAGAGTTCGGATCAGTAGAAGATATCAGATGATGGACGACATTGAGAACTATGGATCATATGCGGAGACTAAGAGGAAGACACAAAACAGGAAAGAATAATTTCAAGGGAAAAATTGTTCTGGGGCCGGGTATCGAGCCTGGACATTTTGGCTGAGCGCGCCAACGCTCTACCGACTGAGTTATCCAGGAACTTCACCCTACACCGTCTCAAATTTTCCCTTTATCTCCACATACCTCGATTGGGCTGACAAGACGCAGAAAGCCGCATCGAGAGGTGCACACAAACTCTGTGTGATTTGAAAGCCAAAGGTCTCGGGATCGATACCCTGCCTCAGGACAATTTTTCCCTTGAAATTATTCAAGTTTGCTTCACAGCGAGCTCTACCTGAAAGCTAGATTTGCACAAAAGAGGAAAGAATGGAGGATGCTGGGTTTGCAGTGACAGACTTTACCTCGGGCAGAAAACTATAAATTAAGAAAATGAATTGAAGAAATAAGCCTATTAGAATCACGGAATAGATTCTGAAGTTGAGGTTTTTTGTCTAAATGACATCTCTTACACTTAAATTGGTTCCGCGGACCACCAAATAAGAAACAATGTTCTAACACAATGTCTTTCTGTATAATAATATATTTGTATTTGTAAATTAATATGTAACTTGTAATAATATTATAAATAGAATGAATATTATTATGAATATAAATTATATGTATGGTGGGTGCTCCTGTTATGGCCATGTTCCTGATATGGCCACCCCCCTATTGTGAGTTAGTTAACCAAAAATTCCGTTAAATTGCAGCAGCATCCAGTGAAATGACATCCTGGTATGTCACTTGATCGTTTTCCATCCAGTCAGGTTGAGCAATATGGCGTCAGTTGCCTGTTTTGCGGTTTTCATGTGATCTCTTCTTATTTTTCTCTGGTAAGTCTCCTTTGTTTTATGCATATTTTTCAAATACTTGTTTCATGAAAACCATCGTACTCCATTCAGTTTTTAATTTTCTATTGATTGGTGTTGTCGTTGATGGCGTATCTTTTACGAGTTGTTCATAATCAAACGATTTTCGTGAAAGCTTACCTGCTCCTGATATGGCCATATCAAATGCGCCATAGCCATATCAAGTTCATTTCACTTTTATTTTTTTACCTGACACATTTACATGCCTTATAGCTGGGATTACGCAAAAGTTTTGTATTTTAAGAAAAACAACTTAATTTTTGATGGAATAACCTGTTTTGACTATATTTTTTAATTATAAAAAAGATTATTAAGTGTCATATTTATTCATTTTACACCAAAATTATTTAATTTTAGCACAACTGCGCTATCAAACTGAAAACAATCACGATTTGTAGAACATGGAACAAGGGTGGCCATATCATGTGCACGTGTTCCTGATATGGCCACTGTGTTGGAATTTTTTACTTTTTGGACAATTAAAGCTATTTTTATGGGGAAAGGAAATTGTTTTAAGAAAGTCCATTAGACTGAGAACGAGTAAGAAAAAAGTGGTTTACATTTTTTTTCAAAATGGCGGCTAGAAAAATTCTCAAACCTTAGCATGGCCATATCAGGGACACCCACCTTATACTGTATTGTTTTGCTAGTAGCGGATACTTGGCTTTACATCATTCACGCATATGAAGCTAGTTGCGTAGAACAATTTATCGACAGAGTTAGTGCCCAGGATGCTCCATAGGAGGCTGGTCTAAACTACACTCACGAAAAGAGAGGTGATGATGGAGATTTGTTGGGATGCCATAGGGAACCGGAGCTGTCCAATAAAATCCCTGTGTTGCCTGGACCACGGGCTTGCCCAACACAAGTTATAAATCGGGGATACTTCGGGGTTCGAACCTGGGTCCACAGGATTAAGATAGGAAAATATTACGCAAGAGTCTAAAATAATGAACGTAAACGGAAGGAAGAGATCGTGGAAGGTGAGTAAAGGAGAAGGAAGAAAGGGAGAAACATAATGGAAAGAATTAGTTAGGGTAAAGAAAAAGAGTGGTGGAAATTAAAAAGAAACCAAAAGAAAGGAGAGAGGAAGGGACAATGATGTACGGCAATGAAAATAGTGAAGGTGAAGGATATAAGGAATGTAAGAGGTGGTGGCCTCTGAATGTAAATGAAAGAACAGACGGAGGAAAATATGTAAGGGAAGGAAGAGTTAAAGATAAAAGACTAGCGTGAGATAGAGAAAGAGGGAAGCAAGGAAAATGGGAAGCAGAGAAAGAGGAAAGAATTGGGAGGGAAAGTGGGGAAAAATATATAAAAAGAAGGAAATGTATAAAATGAAAGGGAATATGAAAAACAGAGAAAGGCAAATAAATAACAGATTTTGTAGGGAACTAAAGGTAAATTGCTGAATTGGATTGCAGCTACGAAGTAGCTTACTGAGGTCGGAAGTGAGAGTCCCCGATGGAGTTGAAATGTATTTCGACACTTCCTTGATCTAAGGCCGTGAAAATCAGTTTCGCGGACCAGAGGAGTCGGATGCCGACCCGAGAGACATAAACATTAATTACTACTCTCGATGCGTCGCATGAATGCGAATACATGAATACAATCACGCGATAAATCTTACATGCATGATTCATGAATTGCAATAATGTCGGTGATGATGTGTGGTTGTAGGAGAACAAAATATTGCTGCTAACGTTGAAGGTGTTGGTTCATTTCAATCATATTCTAAACTGTAACTGATATTATTATTTATTATACGAAGCGATAAGTTATTAATGCAGTTCGTAGCCTAAAATGAAAAGTTACTATATCTCAAAATATTTGTTTATTTACTCAGCATAACAACATTTCAATCAATATATTTAGCATAGTGGTTGGAATCCAATTCTAAGCCTTTTAAAGATTTTTTGTCTTCGTGCTCAAGCTATGTTTCCACACTATACAGAGTGTTCATTAAGAATGGAATATTACCCACTTCTTAAGTTTTAATTGTACCAAAACAAGCTTTATACAAAAGCTGTTGGAGATAAACCTACAATATAATATAGACAGTGTTCGAATAGTATATTATGCAACGAGCCTATAATGATAGTAATTAAGACGCAAGTAAGGATATTTATGAAACGAGCGCAAGCGAGTTTCATAATATTCATACGAGCGTCTTAATTACCATTATAGGCAAGTTTCATACGACTTCTTATGCTTGGCCATATTTCTAACTTGAAATTATTCAGATGTATACATTTTATTTGTATCTGACAAGATCGGAAGTGACCTTGTTCTAGGTCGTGAATTGTGAGATGTGCGCAGACGCGAAAGTATTGATTTTTTCCGAGGAATAATGTCATTGACCTTGATGTAATCCCGTTAAACTTGATATAACCTTGATTATTGAATTGAACATTGAAAAACGAGATGACAAATTGAATTTATTTGAATATTATTTACTATTATAGTAACAGAACATAACCTTCTGCGACAGTATTGGATTTCCAGCCTCCGTGACTTTTCGCTAATTCTCTTTCGATTGCATATCCGAGACTAATCTATACTTGCGGTTTTATAACGGTACAAAGCTGACTTGTCATTGGCTGAACACCTGTAAGCTGAGTTGTTATTGGCTGAACACCTGTACTTTAATGACATGTATTAAAGGACTGCTACCAGGTGTATAATTACTACATTTCGGCATGGTCGAGCATAAAAAAAGTTAGTTATTCAGGCATATAGGACGTGACAATAAACTTTATGTGTTTAAAAGGATATCCATTTTACGACTTACATATTCTGTAACATGAATGAAAATAGGCATTTTAAGTCACTTCTCATGTGCTATTAACTAATATGGGTATGAAAATGTCCCATGATCCTTCATTTTTAATCATAATAATAGTAACAAAAAAGAAAACACGGAGTACTGCATATTGAAGTTCTTAAATAGTCTGCAGAAATCTTTTTGCACACAATTTAACTTATATTTCATTCTTGAAGATCCTGGAGAGAGCTCTATTAGCTTCATGCCGTATTTGTGAGTTTCCTAAAAAAAAAAGCAGAATGTTTGTTCCTTTTATAACCTTATTACCTACTCTAAGCACCAGACCGACAGCCAATTACTAAGATGGTAGAACTTCAGGAAGAAGAATTGATATTTTAGTCTCAATGTATATATAGTTTTGTCTGTGATGAGTGGTTTCAAGTGAGTGTGATGTTCTTTTTTCTTGTATTGGAGAAATTCTGCCGCATGTGTGAATTTCGTCAAACAGTTTCTGTTATAACTTACATTTTGGAGTTTACAGTAACACGTCAGCGTCGATCATTAACATAACAGGTTAAAATATTCTTATTACACGTATTTTGAGCAGGTGAAGAAGAAAAATCGTGGGCCCCTCATACATGTTTCATAAGGTGTTAGTCTATCTTTATTTAGCAGATAAATGGTGACAAAACTCGAACTATGGCTTTCGCGGTTCCGATGGTTTGGCCACAGTATCTTCTTTATACTGTGGTCTGGTGTGAACCAACCAGCCATGCTAAAGACTGTTGTTTCTCTCTAACAAAAATTGGAGCCAATGAAAAGAACAAAATCTAATATTGTATATTCTAAAGTTTTTATCTGCTATTAAGTCCGTACTATATGTACCTGAGCTCCATTCCCATCTCGACTTTTCCCAAAACATGGGAGTTATGAGCGACGAACAAGGGGAGATTCCATCAGTACATTCAAAATTGGACCAGTGGTATCAAGGAAGATGGTCTCCCAACATAATGGACGACTACTGCTGGTTTCTGGTTAGACAAAATGGCACTGTCCTCAAGCAGGAAAGTAACAGTAAGCGTTCCAATTTAGGCCTATACCAAGATAAAAAAATAATATACGTTGTGTACTTCAGTTTACTGGCAAAGAGGCTTAAAAGAGTGTTTTCTTAGAAAATACTCATCTTTTTTTTTTAATTCAAACGCAAACTTACTAGGCACTTGGCCAGTAATTTAGACTCGTTCAGACATGGTTTCTTGTAAATAGTTCTCTTAATCTATCACAAAATATTTCAATATCCGGTAATTTCATTACTATAGATTTTTGTTATTGTAGGTTTAATTTGTAATTCAGTAAATACAAAAATATTCTTTGTTCTTAACTTCTATGATAAAATGTCTAGCTTTCATTAATCAGGTAATCTTGTCGTACTTTAATTTTTATTGTAATTGTAATTGTAAATTTAATGTTAATTGTAATTTTATTGTTCATATTATAGTTGTAATCCCCTGGTAGAGGGGCAGAGAAGGCCTGACGGCCTTATCTCTACCAGGTTAAATAAATAAATACTACTACTACTAAATACTACTAAAATAATTTATAGAATTAAATTAAGGTTTAATTTATTTTTTAAACACTAGAGATTTTTACTACATAAAATGGTAATTTATGACCACTTTTTTATTATTAGCATACATTCACAGTTCTCTCTTATATTTTTCTGTAAAATTCATGTATTATTCTTAGTAAAAAAAATACATTGATGATATTATCAGTATTACGTGCAAAATTAAACAGAATTTTGTGTTTTTGGGCGAAATTTACTACACCTCTGTAACACGAAGACGTTACGTCTTATGACATTTTTACTGTCATTTTCGTGTTCAAGAGAGTCGATTTAGTAAAAGTGAACTGATTTTGCACATATTAAAGACAAATCGTTGAAATTTGTCGACTAGTATTTTCAATTAGATCTGAAATAACAAAAATCAAAATCCTCACAAAAGATGCAATACCAATTATTCGTCGTGTACTCTAGAGCTCGCAATTACAAATTGTGACATAACTGCGAAGAGAATCGTATACTAAAGCTTTTAATCTCGTTGAACGTAATATCATTCCATATTATGTAATTAACGTTATCAATATTGACAGTGCAGTGGATATGTAGCGTCGCTATTTACTGAAGTGGTACCTGTCATTTACAGAACGTATGCTAATTTTGATGCTAGGCTTGTACTGCAAATTTCATTATAATGACATAAATAAACTGACCTCTGAATTTCATACGATCATGAGCAGAGACATCCACTGATTAAACCTGCCGTCACGATGTAAACATAAGCAGATAGTACAAAACTTTCCTTTACTAAACATCAGAACTACTCACTCTGAAGGTCGTAAGAGAAAAGTCATATAAATATTAAATGATTGATGTACAGTAAATTCATATGCTGAGACTTCAAGCTTGTATAGGTCTAGTGGGAGAATCGTAATGTATTATTCCATGTTTAAAGGGTTTCTATATGCTGTTTCTAAAGTTTTTGAGTGACCTTGAATGATATAGACGATAGTAGAAGTAGTAGTAGTAGTAGTAGTAGTAGTAGTAGTAGTAGTAGTAGTAGTAGTAGTAGCAGAAGTAGCAGCAGCAATTATTCATTTAACAACTCACTAAAATTCAATCATTCATTCATAGTTTTCTGCCCATGGACAAGTATTTCACTGCAAACCAGGATTCTCAATTTTTTTCTCTATTCCAACTTTCACTTACTCTCCGTATACAATCTATATACAGGATGGAAGGTAACCTTTTACAATCCTTCTGTGATGTGATATCTCGAATTATGACAAACAAGAAAGTCTAATCATATTTTGTTCCCAGAAGGGCGGTTTTCGAAAAAAAATTGTCTTTTATAACTTGAAATTATGATTAAGATTTTCATGAAACTGCTCAAAATTGGATTTTTATCTCAAGTAGGATGATAGAGTAAGCTATGTATGGCCATGTTACAGTAGTATTTGCATGGAAAATAACACAGATTTCGAATAAATCGCGTTAATAGTCGTGTACACATTGCATGGAAACAGGGCTGTGACACGCTGGCAACATTGTTTCTTACGTGCGCAAACTATGTGGACGAGTTAGGTGTACGGAGTGTACGATACGCTTACATTCACTTCGTCATTAGTTGCAGGCTACGTGCAGTTCGAAGCAGTTGAAACACAACGAGATACCACAGTTTTCTAATCGTGAGTATCTGGACATGTTATTAATTTATGGCGAAACTGGTCACAATGCCGCTGCAGCTGCTCGCTTATACCGTGACAGATAATTGGATTAGTAGTGTGAAAGTTGTAGACACGCAACTAGTGGGCACTTTGAACAATATCTTTAAAAGACACTGTAGAGAACGGTGTACAAAATTTAACAGTGTACCTCACAGTAATGTGTATCATTTTCATTTAGTTTCAAAGTTGTTTATTTCTTTCAAACATTGTATAGTAATTGAGTTGGAGTGACATCAACTGTGTGATCCTTAATGTGAAATAATACTGTATTTAAAGGATTAATTTTGTTTTATGCATAATTTTTCATTCTACTGTATTATTGATGAAATTGCATTAAAATATAACAGAAACTAGTGTTTGTTCGTACTAAATTTAGTGCTGAAACGATACACTAACGAATATTTCATCATAGATAACGAATAACATAGTTCATGTAATTAATTACATAAATTTTGATTTGACTGCATTCTCAATATATGTTTTTGTTTACAAAACGGTATGTGTGTAAATTCTCTCAAAACCCCTGCCAAGTAGATGATTGGAGCGGCAAACAATGCTACTGTGTACAACGTTGCAACATTGCAACATTCATTTTCTAGAAATATTGCAAAAACTATTGGTCGTATGAAAAATATTATTTCACAAACTGTTCTCAAATGACATGATCTGTTATATGTGTGAAGGATTGTAAAAGGTTACCTTCCACCCTGTATCTTAATTTTGTTTATCATCTGTTGTTTCCTTCTTCCTCGAATTTTCTCCCATTTACAATTCCTTCCTGTGCATCCTTCACTAGGCAGTTTCTTCTTAGCCAGTGACCCAGTCAAATCCTTCTTCTTAGTTTCAGCTTTATTATTTCTCCACCCACTCTTTCTAGAACAGTTTCATTTCTTATTCTGTCTGTCCATTTCTCATGTTTCATTTCTCTCCATCATCTCGCTATCAGTAATTTCACCAACGCTAGATAACCTCTCAGTTGATACAGCGTCTTCAAGTAGCTAACGAAACGTATGAAGATTTGCAATAATAATTACTGTATGAAGTGTTAACGATGAAATAAATTAGAATGACAATAATAAGCTAATAATCAAGGGCTGCAATGTCACCTTATACATTCAAATGAAAGAATGAGTTATGTGAACAAAACGGCAAAATGTTAATTTCAAAATACAAATTAGTAAGTTAAGAGATACATACCAGTATTACACGAGAATTTAGAGAATGATGGCCAGAAGGTGTAAAGCTGCAGCAGACATGAGGTTTAATCCTTGCTTAAAAACAGTTCAACAGTTTCTTGCTGAGGCATCGCATTTACTGGACACTTTAATACAGAGAAACAAAAAGCTTACTGTAGTTATATCCAAATCCGTGATCTTCAAAATACAGGTATGTCATTGACTATATGTTTAACAGTATGTGCTTGTAGTCTGGAAATTGACCTAATGAGTTAATAATTTGGAAACAAATTTGAGTGGAAATTAACATTAATTTTTTCCTTTTTCTCTTTCTTTATATTCAGTAATTATTGCCACAAAATGTTTCACTCTCTTGTCATATATAATTTACAATACGATAGTATTAATATTGCTGTCACTATTATTAAATTCAATGCTGTCGTCATAATCGTAACTGTAATTAATTTGGATTGGTCACGAATTTTCAGTTATCGAATAAGCATTACTTTGGCATCTCTGAATAGATAGTGTAGATTAAGAAAAATACATTACGAAGCACTGACTAAACTTTTAATGCAAATCTACAAATCTAGTTTGTAAACACTGTTGAGTTAAACAAGCGAAAACAGATATAATATTTTATGCTATCCTAGCATTATAAACAGGTTGTTACTACATCCTACATCGTGCATAATCGCCTTATTATAGCACGCAGGCCAATAAAAGCAATGACTTATTCGCTATGACCCAATACCGGAACGCTTGCTATCTTGCTTACCGCTTGTACGCGCGACGTAACAAGAAATGAATTGCAGGACAGAAGAGAAGGTAACGTATCATTTATTTCAATCTTAACAATTATGTATCACTTTTATAATATCACATAAAACAGTTCTGTGGTTCAAAGAAACTATATTAACAAAATTAAAGAACATTTGTAACATAACCTATAAGGCCATACATTTCTCTTTATGCCAAGCGCAACATAATCGATACGAACATAAGAAAACTTTGTCAGGTATGGATTCTTATTTCATAATTTATTTCCTACAATTTATAATGCTAAGATGCCATAAAATGTTGTATCCAACTCGTGGATAATATTATGGCACTCGTGAAAATTGTCGCACTAACTATCGTTCACTCATGCCATAATCATCAAGATTATCCACTTGTTGCGTCGACCTGGTTGTCGCAATTGGTATAGCGCTGGCCTTCTATGCTCGAGGTTACGGGTTCGATCCCGGGCCAGGTCGATGGCATTTAAATATGCTTAAATGCGATAGACTCATGTCAGTAGATTTACTAGCATGTAGAAGAACTTCTGCGGCACACCGGCGACGCTGATATAAACTCGGCAGTTACGAGCGTCGTTAAATAAAACATAATATTTTTTTTTCCACTTGTTGCATAATTAATTACATAATAGTTTTAGGGTGTTAGGTGGTGGAAGAAATGTGGTTGAATGTTAGTTTACACGCATCTGTTATGAAATTATGACGCTCTTTTGTATAAAAGTGGTTACTATCGACTAGACCAGGGATCGTCAGCACAGAGCACGCTGGGGCTAGCCTCCTTACCCGCGGAAAACGCAATGCATTATAGTGCTCTCGTAGCTGCTAGCGGGTTTACTCTCTATCTCTCCCTGTTGCACGACAGTGCACACGGGACAGCACCGCGTACTCATTGCACATTTCAGCGAGTGCTAACGACCACTGGACTAGACAGAGCACTGAAAATACTTCAGTCGCTTGTGAAAGAGTTTACAGTTTATTTTGTATTGCAGTTGAGATAACTGTTTTCTAATCTATTAATTAAAGTATGCCGCAGAAACTTTTGAATAGTATTGACAATGTTTATCACGTTTGTGCTGATTTTCCATTTGTGAGACACATTCTAAAATTGACCTCATTGACATGTAGTCTACAACTTATGAACACTATGTTGAATGTAAGGTCGATGATCTTTATAAGAGACTGTGTCCTCATAAACATGTTTCCTGTACATCTAATCTGCAAGGGCGGCTCAATGTTAAAAAAGGCAAAATAAAATTTGCTCTACCCATAATCTGGAGAGCCCCCAAATATCATAACTCTGACTGCTAGATTTGTCTTACTCTGCAAATGGTAGGAATGACTCAGGATAAAAGTTAGCATTAAATAGAGTAATTCGACCTATAGCGCATAGTAATGATTTACCTGTACTAAAACCGACGTAAATATAAGAGTCTAGTCCAGAATAATCAAGCGATGAACCTTGGCCGTACACATCGAAATGTAATGAAGAATTACATGGTATTCAGTCAAAGAAACGCCCTCACTTGATTACTTAATGATTTCGTGACAGATTTGGTATTACGTAAATCGAAAGCTGAATTATAAGTACTAGATCACAAGAACGGAATTTGTTGGCAACAGAAGTGAAGGTTGCTACATTTAGAGATCGATAATTGTTCCCTTTTCACACAAGAGGGTCATAGTATTTTGAATCAATGTTCTGAGTCTTATGTGTTTTCTCAAATAGAGCGTATTCTTCAAGAGTGTAGACTTTTATTGACTCCTCCAAACATATCTTGAAGAGAGCTTTTCTTCATAATGGTAACTTACAGCATTTCTTCACAATAGAAACTTACTTTATATATAATAATAATAATAATAATAATAATAATAATAATAATAATAATAATAATAATAATTTATTTTAGCTGGCAGAGTTAAGGCCGTAAGGCCTTCTCTTCCACTCAACCAGCAAAAAGTGTATATACTGTACATATGCATGAACTTGCAAAGAATTCAACAATTTGATTTAGATGAGAGTTACATGTATATAAGAGTTATTTACAAATTAAACAACAAAATAGTATGAACTATTAATTAAACACTGAAATAAACTGTGTAGCAGAATTAAACTAAAATACATAGAATGTTAATATATTTCAAATAATATTAGATAATAGAAAGAGATTATTATGAGACAATTAAAATACAGCACAATCTGGATGATGTCTAAAGAAAAAAGTAACAATGTAGTCAGTGATATTTTAAATCAGTATGATTGGAGTGAAATGCTAATAAGGTTATATTTTAAGCTGTTCTTAAAGGCGTTTGTTGTCTTGCAGCCCCTAATACTTTGTGACAAGGAATTCCATTGACGCGAGGTGGATATTGTAAAAGATGATGAATAACAAGATGTTCTATGAAGAGGTATACTTAGCGTGCCACAGATAAGTGATCTGGTATTTACGTCGTGATTAGAGTATAGATAAGAGAAACGAGACGAAAGGTAATTTGGTGTTGAAGTGTACAGAATTCGAAAGAGTAAAGACAAAGTGTGCAAAGTTCTACATTCTTTAAAGTCGGAGCCACGAGTGACTTGCGAAGGACGGTGATATGTGATCATATCGTCGGATATTGCACACGTATCTGACGCACATATTCTGAGCTCGCTGTAACTTGACTGACAGTTCAGAACTTAGATCACTTAACAAAACGTCACAATAATCGAAGTGCGGCATTACTAGGGTTTGCACTAGGGTAAGTTTTAATTGCTGGGGCAAGAAGTTTCTCAAGCGACTCAAACAGTGAATGGAGGAACAGATTTTTTTATATTATTATATTTTTTATATTATTCCAGTTGCGTACTCTGTTAAAAAGAAGGACGCTTGAGACAACATGAAAGAGTTTCTCAATTATAATATATCTTATTCTCGGTATCAGTGGTATATACATGTGGAGATACGAAAGTAGTAGGCCTAACAATTTTTGTTGCGTTTGTGGTGATTTTACATTTGTGACACAAATTATAAAATTGACCTTATTGACATGTAGGCCTACTGTACATCTCATGAACACTATTTTGGATTGAGTTCGGTGACCTTGATAAGAGACCGTGTCCGTCTAGATGTGCTTCCTGTATATCTGATTTACAAGGGTGCTCCTGTACTCGAACTGCGATTTTATTAGGGTATACTGAAGTTTGTTATTTTTAAGCGAGTAGGACAGTCATATAAAATGTGAACATTATAAGGTGAAAAATCTATCATTCTTGAGTGTCATATATACCAGGAGAACCACATGAACCACTAGTGGAGGATAATAAAGTGATATTGCGAGAGCGCCATATTAAACTTGGCGTAATGAGAAACATTGTGATGGCTGCGAAGAGAGAAAGTGAGGCTTTCAAGTACCTACGAGGAAAGTTTCTAAGCTTTTTGGAGCTACAAATGAGAAAACTCATTCAGAACAACCATTTTGATAGTTTACTAACATTTCATGAACGTTATTCTTCTCATAGTCGTCATCAATAACATCGGATTAATTATAATAATTACTAATATAATAATCATCACCGCAATCGTCGTTGCTATTTTAGTATAGGCAGATACGTATGCTTCCGTTCCCAGCATGCTCTCAAGCCTACTGCAGGGAGGAAAGAGAGGTATAGCATGCGCGCCGCGAGGAGTTCGAGCTGAGTTTTGCTTGTGTGATACCTATAATAATTATTATCATCATCATTATCATCAATCATTTTCTTATATCGTCATTATTACAAGCATTATAATTTTCATCCTCTTCCTCATATTATTATCATTGCCATCATAGTATTTTCATCAACATTATCACCATTAGATAGATGTAATAATTATCATCATTATTATCACTGCTGTTATTTTCACCACCATAATCTTCGCCTGATCACAACTGTTACGTTCGTCTTTATTGATTTCATTAACAGCATTAGATACTGTCGTCACCACAATAACGTCATTATCGCTAAGATATTACTTTGCCTAAATAGTTATTATTATTATTACTATTATTATTATTATTATTATTATTATTATTATTATTATTATTATTCAAATATATACAGCTCGATAAAACTGATTATCTAAAGGAGGACTTAAAGGGAGAACCTATGAATAATACTAGTAATTGCTTTATAAGTGGTAGCAATAATGTAAACTTATTTGTATGTCTGGATTCAACATTAGAAGGTAATGATACAATAAATTTGCTGCACCTATATATAGGGGAACTGTGTAAGTGATGGAATGAGAGCAATGGGTGTGTAAAAATCTGTGTTATTGGATAAGAAATATTTACATAAAAACTGTTACTCCGGAGCTTCTTCCGAAGTAATTTACTAGAGGAGTATGATGCAAGAAAATGGATCACAATTATTCACAACAATAATGATTTTTTTTAAGAAGCTCGGTCAGCATATCCAAAAGAAATGAATTCCAAAATATTAGATAACTGTAACAAATTTATGGACTTGGAAAAGCATTATTTTAGACGTAGGTAACAGAAAAAAAATATGTTTTGGAAGCATAAAATGAAATCACATGAGAATTTATCAAGGAAAACTGTACAGTGAGAGGTAAAGGACGAATTGTGTTATAGGTAAGGGGAGACCAAAAAGATTGAATGGAGAAATTAAAATATGTTTTAGATGTAGGAAAACTACTCATTATTATTATTATTATTATTATTATTATTATTATTATTATTATTATTATAGTGATCATATTCGTCACTGCCTTCATTATAATAATCTAACTCGTCTCTTTTCGTTATCACGTTAATAAAATAGTGTGATTCCCTATTTAAATATTTAGTATGGCCAAGGAAATCGCTTGACCAGTAGAAAAGGAGAAAGAATTATTTGTAGTTAACATACTCGGTTTCTACTGATAAGACCTAAGAGTCATATGACCTGCTCTTTACCCGCTAATATGACTACAGTTTATAAATATAATCATGTACAAAATTCAGAAGTTGAATATTCTACTCTCAATGAGCAGCCAAATGCAATGATTACACTGTTTTTGTGGATTTTGATGTGTTTCTAAACTCCCGCGCTCGGCTCCCAAAGCAACAAGTGCAGTGGCGAAACCGAATCTGCATTTTGTAGGACTCAAAATAATGAAATTGAGAGACACCATACGGCGAATGCAGAAACTTTCGCGGGGAAGGTAGTAGTTAAATATAATTCTTCACAGAGGGCAGACGCTCTCGGGTTTTTAACTATTCCTTTATTGATTGCCTCAGTCCGAGTTGTGGCTTCGACCTATCGAACACGCAACTAGTTTCATCAGTTCACAGAAGATGGTGTTAAATGTATGTTCAGTTTAAATGTTGCGGACAACGAGTCAGAAGAGAGATTACAGAGTGAAGCAAGTTGTCCTGTACAGCGCTCTTTGCGGTGCCGCCGCGAAACACGGCATATATGAAATAAGCGCCTACCGTTGTAAAAATTCGTCTGCTTACAACATTGTGTATTCGGAGATAAGAGCTACGAAAAAAAATATACCTCTTATATGTGCTGCATATAACTGCAATATCAAAAGACAAAACAACTGATATATCATATTTCAGATAAATTTTCAAAGTTTTGTTAATTAGCAGCATTTTTTTTTCATGCGTAAATGTGGAACAAAGCGCAGCATACCATGCGTTGTGTACAATATTTTTCTTTTCTTGCAGATTCCTTTTGAAAAAGAAAGGAACTGGTGAAGAGTGGGTAATAAATATGAAACGAGACAAATGGTGTACCCCATCAAAACACTTGTTTATATTTTATAATGCAGTTTCACACAATCTATTGTTTAAGTCCCAAAATTACTTACTGTAGTTTTTAATGAACTGCGTTTTCTGAAAAATAAATAAATAAATAAATAAATAAATAAATAAATAAATAAATAAATAAATAACACTGTCTTCATTATATCATAAGCTTTACGTTTGGTAGGTGAGGATCTGGAGTAATTGTGCAGGAAAATCAGCAATTGTTTGTACTGCCTCGTCAACAACCGCCTCCTATTGTTTGTCATGTACGTACATATATTTGTCTTCTGAATGTGAAGAGTATAGGAAGCTGTGTTTCATACGATGCCATTTAACCCTTGTCGTGTTTTTTACCCACTGATTTAACAAATGTTTGTTTTCTAAACGAAAAGTGTAGGTTTCTGTGTTCTGTATACTTAATGCATAAGTAATTGCAGTGTATTATTATTATTATTATTATTATTATTATTATTATTATTATTATTATTATTATTATTATTATTATTATTGAAAAGTGTTTTTTCCTTTCATTTAATATGTAATTATATTTTCTGAAGAAAAAACTTGTATGTTATGAGTGCTTTCTTAATGAACAAAATTGTGTAATAGGATAGATAGATAGATAGATAGATAGATAGATAGATAGATAGATAGATAGATAGATAGATAGATAGATAGATAGATAGATAGATGGATGGATGGATGGATGGATGGATGGATGGATGGATGGATGGATGGATGGATGGATGGATGGATGGATGGATGGATGGATGGATGGATGGATGGATGGATGGATGGATGGATGGATGGATGGATGGATGGATGGATGGATGGATGGATGGACGGACGGACGGACGGACAGATAGACAGACGAACAGACAGATAGATAAACGGACTCTATTGTCAAAGGCATACAAATGCATATACATTGTCAATAAAATACATTTAAATACATTAAAATTATAATAAAGTCAAATATAACATACATTAGGCAAGATTTCAAAGGCCCACACGTGCATCCTGTAGACTGTAGAGGCACAATTGTATCGATTGAACATAAGTCAAAGTCGTTATATAAACAAAGAATGATTAGTATTGCAATAATGTGAAACAATGGCGCCATCGTTCATTGATAAATTTTCTGAAAAAAAAATAAATAAAAGGCTGTCGCGAAGATAACATACAAACATGCATTCTCATTTACATTTAATTGACTTTCGTCTGTTGTAGTGACTTGTCAGAATCACTCATGAAGCATGAAATGCTAAGTGACCTTGATATATCGAAGAAAGATTTGCCGCAATTTTTAGGGCTTTATTAAATGCAGGCTTCCATATAACTGGAAAGAAAGGAGCAAGAAAATTAACTTGTATGTCGTCGGTTTACAAGCAAAATATATAAAATATAAAATATTACTTCTGAGAAATAGGCGTTTTTATTCTAAAAAAATTGTATTTTCAAAATATTGTTATTTGTAGGAAGTTATTTCTCTTTATGTGTAATTAATTTTTCAATTCTGAGTTCATACACATACATTATGTATACATTATATAGGCCTACGCCTTTTTCTCAGAAGTAATATTTTTGACTTAATGTGTTTTGCTTGTAAAACGATATTATAGCATGATATTCATATATTACGGCACTGGTGATGATTTTACAAACAGGCTGTTCAACAATTTCACTATGCGAAAAGGTAAAAACACACAAAAGGGCTTGTCCAAATAAGCTTCCTATAGTTATAGAAGTTATGTGTAGCACTACAAATCATTTAAGTATTTCTGTGTACTGTACTCTCGTCGCTACCTCTCCACAATAAGTGTCGTTATGAATTTTACAACAACAAAAACCCAAGCCTGACCGTGACTCCAACTAGAATCTTGCATGACAGGCCGAAGATACAGACTAGACCAAGGACAATAGAATAGGAGGTACTGGTCAACAGAAACACACCACACTACTCGTGACGTCATCTTCCGTCAAGGCTGGGTCTTGTAACATGCTTCGTAGTACGGAAACAAGGCACCGAAGATATTTATGGCACTTATAAAAATACCATTGTGATCCCAAACATTTTTTTAGTGATTGTGGGCCTTTAGACTTATTTCTTCACAATGGGGATATGAAAACAGTACAAAATGACTCTCTAAAAGAATATTATATTATCATTAGGCTTGCCAACCGTCCCGTTTTTTCCGGGACAGTCCCGATTTCGACCATTGCGTCCCGCGTCCCGAAATAATTTGCACACGTATCAAAATGTCCCGATTTCATGGCATATTAGACATTTAGAGCTGATTTTCATTCCTGTCAGATTGCTGGATTTAGTCTGGATTGGAAGATATTTCCGCACAGTCTCATACAGACATGCTTTCAATATTTGACGAAATGGAAAAATGACTGTAGTAGGCCTACGCATGTTTAAGGAACTTTAATTCTCGTTGATATGTCAACAGAGTGACAGGTGCAGTTATCATAATACACACGAGGTTTGATCACAGCCTACAGGATATTTACAGAATCATCTATTCTCTGTGATCATCTTATGCACTTTGAGTTTAAGTTTGGCGACATTCTGTAGCAATGAATGATTAATGTTTGATTGTACTATTACGCCTTCATTATTATAGAAAAAATAATAATCTCTGTACAAGCCTCTGGTTTTAAAGTACGTGCTTTCGTCACTGACATGAGTCCTGAAAATCAGAAACTTCGGAAATACTTAGGAATTATGTAAGTCAGACATATTTCAAATGATGTGACATCTGAACGTAGAATCTGAGGTTTGTGTCATATATCGCACGCGCTGAAACTAATGAGGGATCATTTTACTATATACACTGGATCTGTTTCGGATATTGGAGAAAGTGTTAGGCCAGCAGTATCAGAAAATTTAAAACAGCGATGTCAAGGTCAAGAGCACGTAGACTGTTCTGCGTGCGATCAAGCACTCACTGGTTGCAATGAATCTATTCTGCAGACAGCAGCAGAGAATAAGGAGTGAGCAAAGTGAACTCTATTGGCCTGTCACGGCAAGATGAATTAAACTGTTTTTAAATTATAGATAACATGTTACATTCGTACAAGACAAGAAATCAGAACATGTTTTGTAGACTGTACCTCTCTAATAAATGCAGTGAATTATAAAATAGTAGACTACAATAAATAATAAACACAGCTTCTCTTTAACTTACATAGTTTCAGATAATACGAGTAGCAAGTATATAATTAATTTTTATATAATTTTATTATGTAATAATCCAACTAGTATAAAAACGCTGTTTTCCTGTTTTAAACTTACCAATACAAAAGTGAAAGAAATTACAGGACATTGTGCATGCGGAAAAATGAAATAATAGGATTGCAACAAATAATAAACATAGTGTGGCACCCGTCTGGAACAGTCTAGTCGTGGCTGGTTGCCTTGGGAGTGTACTGTTCTCCAATCAGGAGATAAACCGTGAAAGGAATGTGCTTACTATTGTGTCATCTATTGGAGCGAAGTAGATAGATAATATTAGTTATAACGTCAGTTTAAAAATCATGCGCTCGCCTGCATATGTTATTTCCTGTATGGGGGGATTAAAAGACCAGGAGATTAACAGTGATCTAATTTTGTAAGTAGGGTAGTATAAAAATGTGTATATCAGTGTTATGGTTTGTGCTTCATTCACAGCATCACCCCGCTTCGTTTCATTCCCTGGAGACTTTCTCGTGGTAGGAGTACAGTACGCGCGCGTCCGGGGAGAAGGAGGCGCGGAAAGCTGAACTCGGGATTCGGCAGGCTCTGAAGGGCGGCGAGGGGCGAGAAAAAAGAAGGCTACGGGACAGCGCGGCGGAGAGAGCAGACGAAACGTCTGGAAGTAGAATGCTGTGGAAACTCGGAGGCTTCGGGACGCAGAACAATCGAGAACGTGTGATTTAATAAATAAAATCGCGATCATCCTTCGAGTGAGTCAGTTGAATCAGTAGCGAGAGAGTGAGCCAGCCTTGGGCAGCGACCGAGGTGGGCCTGAGTTCGAGCAAGTCAGTCAGTCAGCTGCGAGAGACTAGCTAGTCTTCAAGCCTCGGAGCGAGGTGAACCTGAGTTCGACGTGCAGTGAACTTGAGTAGATCCGCAACTGTGGCAGCGTCCAGGCGAGTGCGGCGTACCCGGAAGTCTTAGGTTCGAAGTGCAGTGAACTATCTGGAAGGCTTTGGTTCGAAGTGCAGTGAACCGTATCTCGAAGACTTGGGGTTCGACGTACCGTGAACTTGAGTGAGTGAGCTAGAAGAACTAGCCAAGGCGAACGAACTGTGAAGTGAGAACTGACAGTTTTGTTTTGTACATAGTGCTTCTTGAACATTAGTTGAAATTAGGAGTACATTGTTGTTCTTCTCAGTAATACATGGGAATTGTCATTGTCGTACGGTGGAGTGCAATAACGACTATTGTGTTGCTGTGTTGAGTGAAATACCCATTGTTGACGGGTATGTGATTAAAGTTGGAAATAAAAGTCACACATTATTATTAAATAAAAGTTACAATAGTATGTTTTTTGATCTTAGAGGTTTTAGATAATGAGGCCTACCTAATTAATTGCTATGTAACTGTTACACACTTAATAATGTGCTTACTATATGAACAGCACATTTCTAGAAACAAATTTAAATTCCTGACTTCTCGTCTAATACAGAAGTGTTTTTTGTTGTTTTTGCCGAACCAATCTTCTTATGTCCGGTGAAAATATGTTTCCTGCAGCATGACGTAGCATAGCACGCTTATTATCCTCTGATAATCTTGGTATTAGTCTTGGTTTTATGAGGTTTATAAGTGAGGAAAATTTCTCACATATGTGCTTACTGCCAAATATAGAAATAATTTGCGCCGTAAATATTCGTACCCTGGATATATTACCAGGTAAAGCGAACTTCCGCTTTGACTCCCAACGAACTTCCAACGCAATTCAAAGAACCTGGAGAGAACTTTTTCTCGACTTAACCAAAGGACATCACAATGGTAAGAACCATTGTCAAACTGAAAATCTAAGGACGACTTATCTCACAATTTTTAGACAGAATCATAACGAGTCTACGCTATTAACATCCATACTTTTTGCATTTTATTCTGTAAACTGAAATGCAATGCAGCGAGGAAGGACCTGTATAGTACATCTAAACATATATTTATTACTATTTAATCTCAATAAAAGAACAAGATTTTAATTCATCATTATGTACATCAATTAATAATTTCAGGCGTTTCACATTGGTCCTCTTCGTAACTAAATGCTTTCCATATAACAGTCAAAGAATATTTTCTCCTCTTTCACGCATAAGAAGTCAGGAGTCTAGTCAGCCTAAAACTTAGGATGATGCACGCTTGCGCTCTCGTTGACATCACTGATTTAAAACATACGACAGGGTTAACAATAGCAGTTAAATCGAAGTCTTAAAGTAAATAATTACGAAAAAAGTGAATAGATTGAAATGTTAGTCTGTCATCTTTTGTGCCTATTGCAGAAGAAACATCTATGTGTATACTGCAAACAAACTCTTCTATAGTGAAGAAAAAAATAACTCTGAAAGTAAGAAAACCGATTGATTACAGTGTGTTTCACGGAGAAATATTCGTCCTTCTGTTGATTGGCATTGTGTGGTTTACAAATTTGAAAAGTGTTCTGAGGAGTAGTATGGGACTACATTAAACATGTTCAAAGACGTAGCACAAACATTTGCTACGAAAAGATCTCTAGTAGGCCTATAGATACATTCGTTATTGAATGATATCCCAAAACTCGATCTTCATGAAAACTCTCGACAAACGCTGACAAGGGCAGAAAAGTAAATCGTCTACAACTAGCAGTAAAACAGCGAAGGAAATTAAGAAAATCGCCAACTATGTAAAGTAATGTGAGCACAATAACATAATATTCTTCTTAGAGTGCCATTCTGTATTATTTTCATATCCTCATTGTAAAGAAATAAGTGCTTTAACAATGTCTAAAGAGCCCACAATAATATAAAAATTGTTTAGGATCACAATGGTCTTTTTATGAGTGCCTTATCTTCGGTGCATTGTTTCCGTAGTACGAGGCATATTACAAGTCCCAGCCTTGACGGCAGATGACGTCACGAGTAATGTGGGATGTTTCTGTTGACCAATACCTCCTATTCTATTTTCCATGATCTAGACTACTCACCAATAAAGAATAGATAATATCGTTCATTTGTGTATTATATTATATCCCTACAAACATTCTGAGATTAGTTTATTTAAGTTTTGTTCGATCTGTCATCCAGTGCGGTATAATAGGATGGAGAGGAGCTCATATTGCTTCAAAAGTGGATAATTTAATAATTTATTTATTTAATCTGACAGGATTAAGGCCATAAGGCCTTCTCTTCCATCCTACCAGCACATATAAATACAAAAAAGAAATACAAACACTGATGAAAATAATACAAATTAAGTTAAAGCCCTGTAGAGGGTCAACAGAGCCAAAAGAACACTATAGAGCTCTCATCGAGCTAATACAAGAAAAAAGAAAGAAAACAGAGATAGCAATGATGATATTGATAACTGACAATAATAATAATAATAATAATAATAATAATAATAATAATAATAATAATAATAATAATAATAAATACATTACATATTAATTTTCAATTTTACAACAGCATAGTTACAATATTTACTATATGTCATGGCTTAAGGTGAAGTTGCGCAACCTAACATGTGTTCAACAAGCAATTCCACGAACTAGAATGTTTTACTTAAACAAGTCAATTGATTATCCAACAAAATTTGATTCATTCCGATTTTTTTCCAAATTGAAGACACACATACATACAGGTATAGGCTATAATATATTATATACATTATTAAAAATTATCATAAAGAAACAACTGAAATATAAAGCAGAACAACATGTTTATCCCAGCAGAAGAAATTGACATGTTTTTCAGCTGAACCAAAACGATACACAACCACTGGAATGAATGATAGCCAGAGTTACGGACCAAGGTTTTACAACTATATTTTAGTTATAAATCCTGACTAGATTATTTTGAGTTTAATAAATTTAAGAAGAAAAGTAAGCAATTTGTCTAATATTCATGTCCCTTTTTCCTTTTTCTTAATTTCAATACATTATCTATTCATTTCAATTTTATTCTGTTCCTGACATGATTCTCTACGTTTATCTTCGTAATTATCCCTGTTTTGCAATAGGCCTAATTGTATTGATTTTGTAATTTTATTGAATCTTTGTTATATTCCATTTTGTACAAAATAGTTATTTATAGGTATCAGCCCAGAAAACGAGCTTGCCCAAACGAGTGTGCGTTACATCAATAAAATGTATTCATTTTGTAATTTATGTAGCAATAAATATTAAATACTAAATCAGTATTAAGTGTTAAGCATTACGTAATTAACATTACAAACATATGCACTGAAACATTATATTTACACAGATTATTCTATAAATTCTTTCATTATACTTGCATGTACATTTGGGTATGTTATGCATACATAATCGATCGCTACTAATGATTATACATATTATATTTCAGTAGCAATATGCCAGACTAAACATCTGTCTACAATTAAACAATTCTTGACTAGATGGCACATCATAGTATTGAAATCTGAATCTAAATTAATGACATTGTTCAACCGAAGATAATCGCGACAAGTACAATACTGACACTTCGTTCCAACAGCTTTAACTGAAATGTGATATGTAATTTCATTTCACGCTCTAGCTTAGACAGATGTGTAACAATTTCATCGGTTAACTGAACAATAACAACGCATTTCATTGGGTACGCAATTCAATAACTAACCGAACATCTCAGTGCAAGAGTGTAATGTGATTAATATTTTGTTTTCTTAGTCACTGGGTAAGATTGTGAGTATTGAATGAATGAATGAATGCTAGCCATGATGTCCCATGTTGGGCACAGGCCTCCTGTGATGGGGTTAGAACCCCCTAAACAGGGATGGCTCAAGTGTACTCGCTTGGTGAGCCAATCCAGGCGAGCTTGTCGTGTATACTGCTTTTGTCACATTGTTAATAACCCTGTTCAACTTTAACTAATCTCAGCACTGTTCTTTGTTCATTTTTTTTCTTGCACTACACACATTATACTGACACTGGCACTTTAACAAACACTGATTGCTACTTACACTATTTACCTGACACTTTCTCAACACTGACTTTACTATTTACAAAACTTATCTTGCACTTTCACTAATACTGACTTTACTATTTACAATATCTTAACACTAATTACGTTATCTATTTACAATGAGCTTCCCTAGTTCTTTCCACAAAACTCTGTTATTTGCTGTCCTCGACCATTGTTTCCCAAAAGCACTAAATTATCAGAAAATTCATGGCCTCTATATATTCGAGATTTTTAATGTACAGTATTAGTTGAATAGCAGAATAGAGGAGATCCAGATTCTGGACGGTCCAGGAGTCTGTGATGCATAAGAATGGTGTCGCGACCCGCTTTATTAGTGTACTTCTATCATGGGTGTCATCCTTCTACCAATTCTCAATCTTCATCTCATTATCACTAATTCCTATAGAAGGATTCATTCAGAATCATAAAGTCAAATTCCCATTGAAAAATTGTAAAGGATGGTTAAACACAGAAGTGTGTATGACGAATGTGTTACATAATATTTCATTATACTTTTTACGTGTTTCGAAATTAATTAGTTCTTTTATAGTATTGCAGATTTGGCAATTTATTTTTTAAATATTTATACAAGGACATCATTTTATTTTTACTTCAATTTTTATTGTACCTGAGTCTTTGAAAGTACTTCACTCCCACCCCTTCTATTAATGAAGTTCCAACTGTCCTCCACACAGAACCAAGGCCGCATATAGTAAACAGTACTGAGTTAGTGAGTATAGTACGTTCCAGAAATATGTTCATGTTTTCCAGAGACGAAAGAGCTTTCAATATTGAATCATATTTTCCAACAGGTACTGTCGTACGTATGTATGTATGTATGTATGTATGTATGTATGTATGTATGTATGTATGTATGTATGTATGTATGTATGTATGCTCGTTCCACAGACATTCTAACTGTTACTCCACAGCGGAGGACTAATATTTAAATGAATTATGTTCTATTTAACGACGCTCGCAACTGCCGAGGTTATATCAGCGTCCCGGTGTGCCGGAATTTTGTCCCGCAGGTGTTCTTTTACATGCCAGTAAACTACTGACATGAGCCTGTCGCATTTAAGCGTATTTAAATGCCATCGATCTGGGCCGGGATCGAACCCGCAACCTTGGGCATAGAAGGCCAGCATTCTACCGACTGCGCCACCCAGATCGACTGAACTATTAAACTTAGTTATAATAATAATAATAATAATAATAATAATAATAATAATAATAGTGATACCGTAATAATAATATCTATGAAATGGAATTTCTATGTGCATAGTTCCAGTTATCGAAGCCTGTGATAAATCTTACTAATTAGGTTTATGTCACTGGTAACGCTGCTATAGAGAGCTTGGTGCAGTTTTTTTGTTGACATACACACAGATAAAAGACCTCGAGGGCGGTTAGCCCAATACAACTGCTGAAACAGAATAGTGGCCACGAAATACTGTAAAAATAGTCGAACAAACACACGCGCGCACACAAAAAAAAAAACATCTACACCCCCGGTGGAGTTCGGTTCTGCAACCACACAGTACAGCAGTGTTGCCAAGTTCAACGAACAGGTCAGCTCTATGAAATGCTGACTAAGAGAAAAGAGCATAATAATTTATGCAGCTTGGCAATAAATTAATCCATCATTACATCATTATCAAACCAAAAAATCATCATTATCACCATTAATATGACTACCACTTTTATAAATGTAACAACCATCGACATCATGAATGCTAACACAAACACCATCTAAGTAAAGTAAGTCACACTTTAATTTATGTTAGGCATTGTTTGGTGGTTCATATGAAGCAAAATATACCCAGATTTTGTTCATTAGAGTAGTTCGATATGAGCGCCACGTGTGACGTGACTAACATTGACGCGATAATCCAGCTCCTGCCAGACTCTGGATAACATGCCAGATGTCACCGAGGCTGAGGCTTCTTCAATCCACATTCGGAGTTCTGCAAGTTTCGTGGTAGAAGCGGCACATAAACTCTGTCCTTTGTTTAACCTCACAAGAAAAAATCGCAATGAGTTAAGTTAGGAGATCGCGGAGGCCATTTCATCAGAGCATTGTTGATGTTTCCTACTCGTCCTACCCAGCGTCCTGGAAGCACGCGATTGAGATAGTCACGACTTTACAGTAACAATTGGTAGATACTCTATCTTTCTAGTAACGTGTTATTATTGTAATTTCCATTCAATTGCGGCATTAACCACGATTGGAGGTGTTGAGATACGATATGCTATTGACTGTGGGCTTTTTCTTTGGACACAATCAATCCTGACAAACTGGTGATACCACTTGTTATCGACTTCCTGGTGGGTGCTTTCTTTTCATATTTAGTTCGATAAAAGCGTCGTACTTGCGTAGCACAACCATTTATATGGAATTACAGGACACAAAAAGATTTTTCTGCACCATAAAACGCCATTATTATATTGACGCTGTCGTCTAGGAAAAATACAATGCAACAAATCTGGAAGGACTGTTATTACATGTCGCCTGATTCATTATAGTTTATCCATCAGGCTATGCGCAGTAAATTAATGAAAGTGGTAATTGGAGCCTACTTCAGAAACAGAGTGCACCTATTAATTTTTGTCACCAGAAATCTTACAGTGTGACAATTTCTGAAAATTTCCTGCTTCTTAATACATTTTCCCAATCAGTAAATATTATTGTTAAGTTTTATATTATTAAGAAAAGTGAAAGTAGAAGAATTCGCATAACTTTCGATAAAACGACACGAAATGAATTCCTAGATCGTATGACTAAATTTATGAATGATTAATGCAGGCATTATGATGAATGCATTTTCCATTGAAACAGTTTTGTATATATCTCCATCAGTTTCATTTTCTTGTTCCGACTAAAGTAGGCGATCTGTTTGTTTTCGTGAATTCCAGTGAAGACAGGAGCATCATGACTAAGAGCGTATTCCGAATTTCAGCGCTGAGCAATCTGATGGCATCACGATGTTTCGAATTTAAACGATGACGCCACTGACGCTCCACCGGTGCCATCAGCATGCAGAGGTGGTGGCAGTATCCATCAGCCGCCATCAGTGAATCTGATTGGTTCTTGTATAGTGCGGGAATTATCAGACGAATGACATCGTGCACTGTTGTGTCATGGCGGTGTGTTCTGCTGTATTGTTTGTAATGAGCATAACGTAAAAAAATATGTGTTAATGGCTTATGAGCGAACATGTCAACGGACTAGTTATTACTACTGGTTCAAGAAATAAATTGTTTATGCTCTCTCTCTCTCTCTCTCTCTCTTTTGAACGAGAGGACAGTACGGAATTTCGCAAAATCTTGCTAGCGTACCACAGACAACAACTTCTACAGCCGCCATGTTAGCCATTGAACCTTCCAGCAGTTTTGTTCCTATTTCGCTGCAGCGTGACCTCATTGATGTCCACCGGTCTGGTGAGATTTGGAATACGCTGTATGAGTCAGACGGCGGAAGCAAAACACAGGCAAGTTGAGTGATATCAGACTTTTATGTACTCTGTCGAAACTATGGTAGAAGTGGAGTTGAAGGTAATTGGTGGCTAGTTTGAGATACCTTTCTTGGTGATACGTTTTAATATTCTGAAGCGGCTATTACGCTACAATTACTTCAAGACGGTGACGTCATAGAACTGATATAGCTTCGTACGTTACCCGAAATCCCGGTGGTTGGCAATCGTTCAGGAATCCTAGTCATGACACATTTTAAACGATTTTTTTATATTAACTTATTGACTAATTTAATTTATTAACTAGTCCTTCAACACGTTCATTTCTGCTTCGACGTCTCTTTCTCACATACTTGATGGTTTGTAATGCCCCGCAATCTGCTAAGGAGTTTCGTAGCTATGATTTGACTATGGACAAACATTATGCCTAGTTAAGTAAAAAGAGGAGATAAAGTTGCGTTTATGCCCTTCTCAGTACTTCCTCTGGATCAAAAACTGTAATTGACAGATATGCGATCAATAGCTTTCTTTAGACAAATTACCCTGAAATCACAGTTTCCTCTGCAATATACACTGTGTAATTATAGATATATTTGAATAATTTCAAGGGAAAAATTGTTCCGGGGCCGGGTATCGATCCCGGGACCTCTGGTTGAACGTACCAACCAGACCCGTGGTCAACCAGAGGTCCCGGGATCGATACCCGGCCCCGGAACAATTTTTCCCTTGAAATTATTCAAATCTGCTTTACAGGGAGCTTCACCTGAAAGACTAGATTTTCATATAGATATATTTGCTCTTCTCACTACTAGAAACTATTTTGCGCTTTCTTATTGCTTGAATGAATCATCAGAACGTTGTATTTTATACGTGTAATGTTCTTTTTTATTTTTTTAAATTTTGACCGGCCAGAGGCCGTTTACCGAAGTTATCTTTGTTTTCCTGTTTTCTTTCATTTGTTTCCTTTTTTTTTTTTACTTAAACTAATACAAACACAACACCCATGCCCGAGGCGGGACTCGAACACACAGCCCTTCGGAGCAAGAGGTAGAGACAGTCCGTGCCTCTAGCGCTTGCGCCACCCAGGCCGGCAATTCTCAGAGGACAGTAGTAGTGCGGGAACACGTGATAGTTGGCAGGTTGCATAGTGACGACCGATCGCCTCCGGGTAGAGTTGAGCTACACGATTCCTTTTCAGAAGTAGATTTCAACTATTCAATCATACATTACGAATCCATTTTAACGATTCGTTCACGATTATTCTCAATCTGCGACTCCAACTATTCTTTCGAATCGTCAACGAACGACTCACAGGACACTTTCCTCTGCAAACCACGGGTAGAACAAAAACGTTCTACATCTCTCGCATTGATGGCATAATAATAATAATAATAATAATAATAATAATAATAATAATAATAATAATAATAATAATAATAATACTTTATTGCCAGAACAAAGGTACATATTGATTTTTTTTATATAAGAACTCTCTAGCACCCCCAGAAAGAGTAAGATAAGAGGGGAGACATTGGATTGTCTCTTTCTCATTGGCTGGAACTATTCATCATGACCTCCATTAATGTACAAAATTATCCAAGATAGTGTTTCTTAATAATAATAATAATAATAATAATAATAATAATAATAATAATAATTCTTTATTTATACTGGCAGTGGTAAGGCCATAGGGCCTTCTCTTACACTCAACCAGGTCACAAAATATACAAGCAGTTAAAATTTAACAAAAAGTTAAAGAACAGAATACTAACGTATTAAAAATAATGATAATAATAATAATAATAATAATAATAATAATAATAATAATAATAATAATAATAGCATAATAAAATCGACACTAAACAACATGAAAATAATACCATAATAGAAAAAAGTAAGTAAATTACATTGGAATATAGTAAAAGCAACTCATTTAGTACAAATGGTTAATATGAAAAACGTAAGGAAAAATGTAACAAAATGGAATGTAATAAAATAATAATAAAAAAGAAAATAAATACAAAAATTAAATAAAATCGACAATAAAAAGGCTATGATAATAAATTCATCGGCTGATAAAGAGAACAGAAAGTAGAAAGGAAGGAAAGAAATATATAGCCTATATTTTTACAAAACTATCGCAGAGAAAAGGGCTTATAACTGAAAGGAATCTGAATTGAAAAAGTGCAATTTTAATTTATTTTTGAAACTAGACAATGTCCGACAGTCTCTGACATGTTGTGGTAGAGAGTTCCAGAGATGAGCTGCAGAGACTGAATCTTAATATAAAGTACATTTTTTGCATTAGATCTCTATTTGACTATGAAAATTTCAGGTTCTTGTTCATTATTTTTCACACTTAACAAATGCAGTATTTTGATTTCACTCTCGCTCGGGAGCATTTGGCACGGTTCAGAAATGTCCGGTTACATCAAACAAGTAAATAGAATCGTGGATTACAATACCATGCCGATTCTTTACTATTCTTTTAAACGACGATTCGTTGATACTACGAATCGATTCTTACGATTCTTTATTATTAGTCGTTCGAATGAACGATTCGTTCACGAATCGACCCAACTCTACCTCCGGGAATTTTCCAACAATATCACAGTGCACACGTGCTGTGAAACGGTCTTTGTGTGCAGAAAAAATGAAACCCACAGGTAGAACGCCTGATTTTAAAGTATTGCAATGGATAAAATACATTGACGCCATTATAAGCCTTGGTAATAATTTATATTGGTTGATATCTCTGTAGAGTCCATTGTCCCGTTTGTGTTAATGGGTTTCCACAGGGGTAACACTGTACGGTTTTGTAGTATGTAATGTATAGTGTTTGAGTTACCAATCGGCTACAGTTTCGATTCCCATCAGGTAACATATTTACCTCCCTTACACATGTATGTTGTGTTTATGCTGTGTTGTCGTTAGAGGTACCTATATTCGAACCATGCTGATCATATGATCTGGAAATCCGCTATTCATGACCATATAATTTCGGTTTATAATCCTCCCAATTTGAGGGCTGATTTAGTGGAAAGGCCCAGTTCCTTGAAGCAAGATGATAATGAAGAGGATATGAGGTGATGACGATTACAGTATTTGAAAGCGTTTTACATTTTTCTGTTTGTACACTTTCTACAAAATCTCTTCTAACGGTTTTCTCATAGATTAATTGATTCATTATGCGGAGTGATTCTTATATAATCGAACCTAATACCTTTCCTAAAATTTATTCACAAACATATGAAGGAAAAGGGGTTAAAATTCGCAGCAGACTTACCTTGGTTCATCACATTCACTCACGTTAATATGAAATATTAGGATGGGATAGTACTTATAATATTAGCCTTAATTCACTACACTCTATACCAGCTGTCTTTGGAGCAGACCATAACAAGGGTCTTGATGCATTTCATGTTATCGCTGCGCTCCCATTGGTTGGCGTGTCATTACTTAGCTGAGAGCGTTGTAGACGCTAGCGCGTGCGTATCCTGGTTACAAGACGGTATTCAGAGACACGTTCACTACTACAGTTCTATTGCGTCTAGCATCTGTGAGGTGTATGAGCAGACGACAGCAGTACAACTAGTGACTAATGCAAGAAGGTATGTTCAAAGACACATTACTTTAATTTTCACTTTTCGTTATATGAACGTAGTCGGTCACTTAATTCATACACAGACATTTAGTATCGTGTGAACCGCGCTCTCTTGCATTTCGTTCCGTTGTTTATATCTGTTCCAAAGACATCTGGTGTAGAGTAAAGATTTATTACAGAGAAGAATAATTAAAATATGCCTAAAACGTATTGATTATACTATCGAAAATTTGTTTTTTAGATTTTAAAGTCTTGAAAATACATCTCATTTCAAACAATCCATTATTAAATTTTATACATAAAAAACATATTTCCGATCATATAGGCCTACTCATACACACAAAACCAAAGACATAGATACAATTTCGTTTGTCTGAACCCTAGTATTTAACGAGCACTGCTTTCAACCATAGTACTAATATCGGCCCTAGAATTTATAACAAGTTAATAAAGAAATAACCACATCTGTTTACCTCCAACAATTTGAAATTTAAGAATGTTGATCACAGTGTTACAAGAAAATTACCAAAGCAAGCAATTATTGTAGTTTTTATATTAAATAAATTATTATTATTATTATTATTATTATTATTATTATTATTATTATTATTATTATTATTTAATAGTATCTTCTTTTCCTCGTGCTTGCTTGGACTTCGAGGATGACGGTTCTGTTAAATGAAGAGGTGAAAATGTGAGTGTTTGTATATTATGAAATTGAAATAATATGCAAATCAAGATTTCAGGTATAACTCCCTGTAAAGTTGATTTGAATAATTTCGAGGGAAAAATTGTTCCGGAGCCGGGTATCGAACCCGGGACCTTTGGTTTAACGTACCAACGCTCTACCACTGAGCTACTCGGGAACTCTAACCGACACCGATCCAATTTAACGTACCAACGCTCTACCACTGAGCTACTCGGGAACTCTAACCGACACCGATCCGACACGTCACTGTTCGTTAACAGAAAACCACAATTTAAGTCACACGGAGTTAGTGTGCACTCGAAGTTGGTTGCTTGACGTTTGTCAGCCCACTTTGAGGTCTGTGGATATAGAGGGAAAAATTGGATCGGTGTCGGTTAGAGTTCCCGAGTAGCTCAGTGGTAGAGCGTTGGTACGTTAAACCAAAGGTCCCGGGTTCGATACCCGGCTCCGGAACAATTTTTCCCTCGAAATTATTGAAATAATATGTTACGATGTGGGAGAAAATGTGGGAATTAAATACTTTTTTCATGGAAAATTTAGATGTATTTTTGGGGAAGGATGACAGATTTTGAAGAAACTGCTCCGAGTGTGGTTGTAATTCGAGAATAACAGCTCGCAAATAAGAGAATTCATACGAACTTGAAGGACAAGATAACTGAGATGCAATTAATTATCGTCAACGTCGGCAACTCGTTAATACTCAAGCTATAAAGGATACGTCCACACATGCAGAATGCACTTCCTATATTCGTCCAGGAATGATTCAATTAATCATTCATAAACATTCTTGGAAGACTATACGTGCCCAAATATTCCGATAACATCATGTGTTTGTTACTTGCTGGCTAATCAGTATTGTTGATATTATATAATACTTTTAGCATTGGTATTCCAATTCGCAGAAAAGCAATAAACATAAACATCTGTGGGATCATGTTAGGAAACAATGAAATGTTTTGATTAAACATAGTGTTAATTTATAGTCCATAATAAATTAATTATTATAAATTTTTTTTCCAACTAATTGCTTTCCTACATAAGATATAGCTCTTAGATCTTTTCGCATTAAATTTTTGAATTTATAAGTTCTTTCCTACCCATGTATATTCCTTAGAAATAATATTTTCTATATTATTTCTTAATAAGCCCTTATCTAGAATTTAATGCTTGTACCTCACTTTGTTTTACTTTTCATCAATGTCTCGATTATTGCATAATGTATCGAGGAACTCATAAAACATCTTTATTAAATGGAAGCACTGAAGATAAACCTAGTGTAGGTCTAAGTAAAACAAAGCGGATTAATATGTGAAGTTGGATTTGTTCTAACTCACCTGATATTTTAAAATGTATTATCTCCGCTGGGATGAAACCTGCATCTTTTTGTTTTATTGTCAGCCGTTAAATAAAACTGGAAAAAAACTTAGGTTTTTCACAATTTATAAAAAAGTATGAAAATACAAGCGTATGGAACTTGAAAGCGATTAACAATAATCGTAAATATTATTTCATGTATTATTATTATTTTGAATTTTACCGGTACGTATTAAATTTCTGATATTCACTGTAGCCCTATATGAGAGAGTCTATTGTATGATATAGAATGGACTCGATTATGTTCTTCGATGTGTTATCAGAATAAAATAAAGCATAATATTATTTACGTTTTAAATGCAAGAATATGTCAGAAGCATAAAATATTACAAATTGAGAAGAAAGCTTATAAATGAAAGAAAAATAAATATTAATAAATAAATAAATAAATTTAATGGAAATAAAAATGAGCAGAGTAGATATAGCACCAGGTAATTACTTTGGCAATTTTGTCATAATTTATTTGTTATTAGACGAAGTTCGAAGGAGAAGAATATTGTGTTTCTTGAAACAATTATTTCGATATTTTCACGAAAGTACCTGTTTCTTTTACAAATTATGCAAGAAAATGAATTTGACTTCTGATCTACCTATCTACAAATACATTAAATTTAAAAAATAGCTTAAAGAACAACCTTCTTAGTAACTCATTTTAATTATACTGACGTTAACAGTCACTGAAGAGCCTACATGGTAATTTCGTTCTTTAGACATTCATCATGATTACGCAGATTATTCAATAGTCATACAAATAATTGTTCTTCCTCTGACACATCGTCAAGTGAAATATAATGCCTGATAATAGATGTACTTTACATCAGCCAGAACCTCAATCAGAGGAATTCTTCTTATTATCTAGCACTATTTTAAATACATTAACACTAAGTATATTAGTTAAATTTGGTACATAGTTTGCATTTCATGTTTAATTCATAATTCATAGTATTTTATTCCTTAATTCATAAGTAATTATTGTATACATGTAACGTTTAGAACTCAACTGTAGCGATTGAAAGTGGAACTAAACGTCTACGGAGCGCATGCGTACAGAAAACTGAACAGAAAAATTCGCTCAGGGTCCATTCTATATGAAAAAATAGTAGAAAATAAATCAATAACTTCCCATCATTTTCTTTGTGAACAGGAAGTCTAGTTGATCCTGACAGTGTTTGAACTCTGGACTCGTGGAACTAAACATTCGGATGACGTCCCAAGAATTTAAGTTTGTATTTCATTTTATTTGAAGTGAGCATCTGTATCTTTATAGTTTAGTGCATACGTTTTAAGGAAGAAGCCTCAAATAGAAAACAGGAACAATTAAAAGTAAAAACAATTATGAGTTAATTATGTTGCTTCGAGAGAATTTCAGTTGTTTTCAAGTCTTGTTGCTACACAGTCTGTGCATGAAATTCTTGGGACACTTGGCTGATCAAAGAGATGGATATAATTAACTTAGCCTATATTTCTTCGCTGAGGAGAGCGATAAGATAGGTCGTTGAAAGAAATTAATTCTGTTTCTTTAGCTATTGGTTCCAAAAGGATAAAAAGAAGCCATTTCCTATAATTTGAGTCCTAGAATTTTAAGATGAAAGCAGAATTGTCACATTACGAAAGATTATCTCTGGTTAGTTGGGTAAAAGAGCGTTGGGTTTAAGATATCCTATATTTCTCTATTGAAGCCTTTCTGCGCATGCGCAGACTGCTCGGTCTTTAATTTCGTACTCTTGGCTTAAGCTCCTAGAAGAAACTTTCTTGTCGACGTCATCAAATCCAAATCTTTTGACATTATTTTGTTGAATTCCCCCTACTTGAGTTCATGTAATGAATGGATATGCTGACGGAGTTTGTCAGAAGAGCTTATGAGGGAGGTGGAAGGTGTGGGTGGGTTCTTCTATAGTCGTCGTAGCATAATTGCGGCGAGGAAAGAGTCTGAAGCCACCATTGTTATCGTCTTGAACATCCCATCCACAATAATGTGGTTTACATTGAACATTCTCCGGAAACAGGTATTTCTGTGGCACGTTTATACATTATTCCATTGTGATCTACGTGCCATTAAAGTTGCCCTATGGGCGCTTTTTTCGTGGAAATGTTAGTATTCGTAGCAGTCTAATGATGCTTTCAATCCAGCACGATTGTCCGACTTCGTCAGGAATCGCTAGTTACGTCAGCATGCGTTTTGCTAAGTTGGCAGAATTGTCGAGTCTGATTGTAAACAGAATCTGAATGTTAAGCTTTTCCCAATCAATGCGTTCGTTTTAGGCTTTTATTTTAGAAACCAATCGCTCCCCTTTTTGTTACTGGATTTTCAATCTTTAATTTAATTGTAATACTCAACTGGAATTGACTGATTTTTTATTTGGGAATTGGACGAGAATTGTATTACGACACAAATAAGATTCTCAGAAAAATGTCTAACGTTCTCACTCTTTCTTTCTGTTTGATTCAAAGGCACAAATTCATAAAAGAACAGTGTAGAAATTATCTTAAATGACATCTGAAGCGTCCGTTAAATCTTGTAAACAATTAATTCTCTATTTTACTTGTGATTAAAAAAATTCGCAGCTGTTTTGCGACTGTTATTTAATGTCTATAATACAGTAAAAACATGCAACAATTATCAGAATTCTGAAGCTCACATTCATTCATTCATTCATTCATTGTTCTGCCCAAAGGGCAGGTCTTTCACTGCAAACCCAGCTTTCTCCAATATTTCCTATTTTCTGCCTTCCTCTTTGTTTCCTCATATGATCCATATATCTTAATGTCGTCTATCATCTGATATCTTCTTCTGCCCCGAACTCTTCTCCCGTTCACCATTCCTTCTAGTGCATCCTTGAGTAGGCAGTTTTTTCTCAGCCAGTGACCCAACCAATTCCTTTACCACTTCTGATTAGTTTCAGCATCATTCTATCTTCACCCACTCTTTCCAACACAGCTTCGTTTCTTATTCTGTCTGTCCATTTCACACGCCTCCTATAAAATTGATAGGTTACAGGGTTTTTTTCCAGGGGGTAAAAAGACGGTCGGAGCTTGATGTCATCAACACTACCTCATTCTAGTGCCGAGGTCAAGAAAGCATGGTGGTTACTGGTGTAGTTCATTCGGCAGGGGCGTTAGTCTGGTGATCCTGAGCTCCTCTTCGTCATGGGTTTGAATTCCGCTTGGGTTGATTACATGGTTGAGGCTACCACCAATTCCGTCGATGCTAAGTAGTCTAGTAGTAATGAAGTAACAAAAAAGATTAAGTTCTACCTTCTTGCCCCTCTAACGCCTTCATGATGCATATGGGGTACCTTTAATGACCTTTTCATTTAAGGTTGACAGTACTACCTATTTATTTACTTTAACGTAAGAACATCAACTATATTTTCCTGAGTTATGTTTATGAGATAGTGTTAAAATTCTTTTTCCGAAATGAGGATCAATATAAAGCAGAATGCATTTCCTTCGACGACAGAATGGGAGGTAAACGTGAGAAGTGAGGGAAATAAATGGTTAGCATTTATTTTTCACGGTGGATCTAATAATAATTTCTAATCAAGAATATGCTATACATCACAAATACGACATTAGAATTTATGCTTCTTACTTTGTCCAAAACGTTCTCCGAGGTAGCTGTGTGTAACGAGTCTGCTTCCAGACTAACCTGTCCGGGTTCGATTCCCGGTGGGATTAGAGATTTTCGTGTAAAATTTCTACTTCGGGATTAGGAGAGGTGACGGTGCACAACTTCTAAGCACAAGATTGTGCCCCAATATGCCTGGGTTAAATTCCGAATCTCTCCGCAGTACTTATGAAGGCTATATATTTGTTTTTCCTTCCTTTCCCCTTTTTGTTCTCTTTATCAGCCGATGAATTTATTATTATAGCCTTTTTATCCTGAATTTTATACACCAGTAACCACCATGCTTTCTTGACCTCGGCACTAGAATGAGGTAGTGTTGATGACATCAAGCTCCGACCGTCTTTTTACCCCCTGGAAAAAAACCCTGTAGCCTATCAATTTTATAGGAGGCGTGTGAAATGGACAGACAGAATAAGAAACGAAGCTGTGTTGGAAAGAGTGGGTGAAGATAGAATGATGCTGAAACTAATCAGGAAGTGGTAAAGGAATTGGTTGGGTCACTGGCTGTAAGGATTTTTATCGACCGTAAAAGTTCGTCATTTCTCCAAAACATCTACTGACACTTCCTCTAACTTTCAATAGTTAAATAGTTAAATGATATATTTGCTGAAAGAATTTGTCTTGTTATCACCACTACACGTGATGAAACCAATTAACACTACGAGGACCGGGACTTTGAAACTACCATTACCACCAGCACCGGTCATTTTGACTAGCACTTTTTATCGTCAATTCTTTTCTCATTAGTAAGTTTTATTTGAAATATCACCTTACTACAGACTTAGGTAGTGACTGTAATTAAAGAGTTGAGAGTTACTTTCAGAACATAATTTGAGACTGGTATACACTGTTCTAAGAAAAATGTATCTTATGATTAGATGAAAAAAATTATTTTGCTAACTGTGTATAGCTAGGCCTACTAGCACATTAATTCTACTAGTTGTCAGTTGCTCAAAATTTATTAAGTTTATTGATTTAGTGTTATGGCTGACTTGCCAGGGTGTTGATTAATTTAAATGTGGATTATTTATAAATCTCTTTTTCTGATTATTTCGCATATTATGTAGGACTCTTTATTAAATATGTATTTATTTAATAAAAAAATCATTTATTTATGACAATTACGAAGATAAGGTAACATATTTGTCCTGCCAAGGTACCGATCTCTCATTATTGAAATATTTACTGAACTTATATCTTACAACCCTTCACTACTTAAAATTTGCCCTCTACTACCACGTTCGAGATGATGCATTAATTTGGGTTCACATGTTTCACCCACGACAACCGAACATGTGTCAGTATTTTCATGATGTAGGCCTATAGATCTTCTGTTAAAATGAATGAAACTATTATCCCTTACAGTGATAGAGTAAAAAATCTAGGAATTCATACGGATAAAAACTTAACTTAGAATATTCAAATGACACACACATGTAGAATAAGTGTTATGAAAATTCACACACTAAGCAAAATCAGAAATTTCCTTCCGTTGGTTCTCAAGAATAATTTAGTACAGTCGCTCTTGATGCCTCATATTGATTACTGTGACACTCTCTACACTGACCTTAACATAAGACTGACAGACAGACTACAGCGTGTTCATAATGCATGTGTTCGATTTATTTGCAACGTCCGTAGATCTGACTGTATCTCACCTTCACTAAATATACTGTCCTGGGTCCGTCTCAAAGAGCGAAGAACTATACACTCTCTGACGTTACTCTTCAATATTCTTCACAACTCTAATTCTAGCTACTTAGCTTCTCGTTTTCAACATTTGTCCTCATATCATGAAATAGATACTCGCTCACAACACTATATCACATTCTCCATTCCTAAACACAGAACCCCTCCTACTCTTTATCTTTCACCGTCTCTGCAGCTCATCTCTGGAACTCTCTACCACAACATGTCAGAGACTGTCGGACATTATCTGGTTTCAAAAATAAACTAAATTTGTACTTTTTCAATTCAGATTCCTTTCAATTATAATTCTCTGCGATAGTTTTGTAATGAATATACTGTATATAGCCTAATTTATTTTCCTTCCTTTTCCTTTCTTCTTCTTCTTCTTTTTTTTTTGTTCTCTTGATCACCAGATGAATTTATTATTATACACTTTTTATTGTGGATTTTATTATTTTATTTCGTATTTTTTATTATTTTATTACATTTCATTTGTTTCATTCTTCCTTAGGTTTTCCATGTTAACTATTTGTATTCACTGATATGCTTTTATTATATTCCGATCTTTAGATTTGTATTTTACTTTCTTTTTTTTATTGAGGTATTATTTTCATATTGTTTAATGTCGATTTTGTTATGCTATTATTTTTTGTAATATGTTAATATTCTGTTTTTAACTTTTTGTTCAATTTCACTGCTTGTATAACTACTTTGTGACTTGGTAGAGTGTAAGAGAAGGCCCTATGGCCTTAACTCTGTCAGTATAAATAACTAAATAATTATTATTTTATGAAGCGTGTACATTTGGAAACATTTCCGTGGTGAATTTATCAAAACTGAGGAGGAAGACTGTGCGAACACTGAGCTATGTGGACGCTGCACAACTCCAACAATTTCCTTGATTTCCCTGCACAGTTTTACTTGACGACTTACATGAAGTTTTACTTGCACATTCAAGAAGTGGCAAGTAAGAAGGTGCGTGTGGATCGTAAAACTGAGCGATTTTTAGAACTGAATGCTTCCAACTTAGTGTTCAGTCTTCGTTCATTTCTAAAAACTGCACAGTTTTACGGTCCACACGCTCCTTCTTACTTGCAGCTTTTTAAATGTATAAGTAAAACTTCAAGTAAGCTGTTGCGTCTGGACCGGGCTTTAAAAGCAGGACTGAGGTCGAGCAGGTGCCTTGTCCATTCTGTCTTCATACTATTGCTCACAGACTATGGTGCACACCTGGTCACATGTAAATGAGTTATCGTATAATGAGGATAATCCCGCAATAACAGATACTTAATCTGTTACGTTAAACAGTTATGTACCTCAAGTCCCAGGAGTCAGTAGTATTATATTGTGACAGTGAGTTACACTGACAAAGTTAGATAGAAAACTTGTACCCCAGAGCGGTCATAAATATCATACAATTGAAATAATACTTTTCGCACTCCACCCGTTTCGTAATTAGTTAACGCTTTCGTGACGTCTCTAATCGTAGAACCAAACAGGATCGAGATTCTTACGCTATTGTAATAAGCTGTGCGGCTACTCAAAAGCAGATAACGTGAACCTTAAACGTTGTGGTGAAACGATGGCCTCTCTTCTGAAATGTAATATTAAGACGATATTCTCTTCCATAGGGAGGTATTAGCTGCTAATTCCTATGAAGACAGATTAAAATGAACACTGATACAGAAAAATATACTGGAAGGTACGGTACACAAAAGAATTATTTAGTGAGAAATGTGGAATTGCATATAAACAATCTGTTTCAGTTATGGGAAAAGAGAGATGGAGCGAATATTCGCGAATAAGTAGAGCTCATATGAACATTTTTAAGCTTATTGCTTTGTATAATCAAGCATACATTACCTAACTATGGCTCAGAAAAAAATTTGCTTAAAGCCTAGATCATATATACCCAGATAGCTCGGTCTTATAGGCTTTGACGGTAACAACTTTTGTCAGGTTTACTATGGTGCCATCTAATTGTTACATAAGGAGTCACGTCATAATTCTAATTTGAATTGCATTAGGGACTGTACTGCCATCTCGTGTTCGTTTACGGCGGACGGGTGGCGATCTTGGCGGTCGTTCTCTTCAAAGTGCTGCCGATTTTAACCCAGGAATGAGCTATCTGTTACATATATGATCTAGGCTTAAAGTCAGTCCTCGTTACTGGTTGTAATATTATTCTGAATATGCTCCTGTTCTATGAGCAGATGTGGAGAGTACTTTTTCTATGTATAAAACATTATACATCTTGATTACACTACTTTTAACACTATATCACTTCGCAAAACTTATTATTTGACTTTCTTGTGTTAAATGTTACATTACATCGTTAACACGTTTCAGCTTGCTATTGGCCATCTTCAGAACTGGTTGTTGTTGGTCTTGGCGCCTTTTTGTGTTTTTCTTGTGCAGGTGTGTTCTTGTAGTGTAATGTGGAGTCAAAGAGTGTGTGTGTTCTGAAATTTAGTTATGTGTTGAGAATTTCATTTGGATGTGTTTTTGTGTGTCTGTATATTTCGTATCGCAGATCATTTCAAACACGTTACAAAGAACACATCACAGCCATAACAGAATTACAAAACACTTCCAGATATGCAAAACACATCACAAATGCCAACCACACTTACAGAGACATCAACACAGACATGGAAATTCTACACATCCAACCAAAAAGCCAGAAACTAAACACACTAGAACAATACGAAATACTGTATACAGACACACAAAAACACATCCGAATGAAATTCTCAACACACAACTCAATTTCAGAACACACACACTCTTTGACTCCACATTACACTACACAAACACACCCTCATAAGAAACACAAACAAAAGGCGCCAAGACCAACAACAACTAGTTCTGAAGATGGCCAATAGCAGGCTGAAACATGTTTACGAAGTAATGTAACATTTGACACAAGAAAGTCAAATAATACGTTTTCCGATATAAAACATTGTTGTCACATTACAGAAAGAGTTTTCCTTTCACAAATTTGAGAATGGTTATGTTTGCTTAGCCTATTGTAACTTATAATTGCATATAGTAATTGACCAATAGGCAAATTAACAATTCTTATTAATTAATCACTAGTTCAGAAACATAACTTCAATTTATATAGCTAATCAACACAAAATAAAAAGTACGTAATAAAATTAAACTCCATATAATGAGTTATTTCTCTTGAACCACCTGTGCTGCTGCCAAGATCAGAAATCATGAAATTGGCCAAAACATGTCCTTAAAATTTATTGTGCAACTGACTGGAAATTATAGAATTTTACCTACTAAAACAATGATAACCAGAGATAGGAACTTCGTACCGATCTCGTTATTCAGGATGCGAGCAGCCAGGAAATGGGCATACAAAACGGGCGACCTACGCGACAAACGGCAGCCTTGAAGTGCATTATGTTCATGTTAACAACTCTTACTGCATGCAACAGGGCCACATCGGCAGTAAGGAAGACTTTTGAGTAACAACATATTGTTCTACTGCGAGTTGTAAGCGAGTTTCTTTCCCTGTATAAACAAAGTGTTTCCTAGCACTGTATGTATGTAATACTTAATGTGATATTGCATTTTTATTATTTTTATTTTCAGGGAGGAAATGCAACTCACAACTTCCTGGAAGATGGAAACCACAGTGCTGGTGAGTGAATTTTCATAATTATATCTACTTGCTTGAATCTGATCTATCTTAACACCAGTCATTTAATTTGTAATGGAATATTGTTCGAAAGTAAATATTAAATAATTATTTATATTAGTTTTTATTTTGAAGAAAGTATTAAAAAAAATTGTTATGGCAGGGTATCATTTAATACGGGAAATACTTTGGCGATTTATTTAATTACTTTTCTTATAGGATTTAATTTCCATTTTATCTCTTCCCATTCCTCTTGTCCTTCCCCTCTCCAATAGTTTCTTCTCCTCTTTCGTCGTCCATCTTCCCGAATTTTCTCGTCCTTCCTTTCCATCTTTGCTATCTCTCTTCTTTTATTCCCTATCTCCTTTTCATTTTATACTACATTGCGTTCAAATTTCAGAAGGAAGCTCTCTGGTCCTTAAACATAACATTTGCATTACAAGAATCACTCCTTTTTTTCCTGAATGAACTGCGAATCATATTTCCAATATAATTCTTTATGATTAGGCCTATATTATTAGCTCATATATATTGTAGACCTACATATTTGTATATTTCTATCAATTTGGAATATTTAAGAAATCAATTGCAGCTTCTAGATCAGGCTTGGAGAACTGGGCGACAATTGTGGCGTTGCGTCACTCATAGGAAACGTTACTCACTCCTTTCTTCCATCCCCGCGTCATTAACTTTGTAAGGTAGGGGATTTGTATTCAGTGTCTGTCTTATGTGATTGAGTACGTCATTCAACGCCGGTGGACTGTGGAGGGGAATCAACGCTTTCCCCATGTTTTCCACCCCTCTCTCGCCAGTTCTGCATCCCTGTTCTAGATAAATCGTATCATACTTCAGCAAGATTTAGTTTAAACTGAAATCAAATAAAAAAGGCGGAACGTTTTAGAAATCAACTTTTAATATTTATTTAAAATTCTTTAAATCCTCAAACATATTCCTATTCAAATATTTCATTCTATAAATCCTGAATATAACAAATATTATCTCAGAAGTCATTATTTTCTATAACATTTGAGATAGTACAGACATAATGTTATTTTAATTTTGAGTACGTTACAGGTAAAGAATAATTAAACTCATAACGGGTGTAATGATTATACAGTACTTTCTGTCAGAACTGAATTAGGCGGAATATAGCTACAGTGATAAAATATTCCTAATTACCAGATACACGATTTTGTAAGTTCACATAGAACTCAAAACATGCCTTTGAAGTTGAATTTTTTAAATATATGCTCACTAACAAAATACACAATTCTCACCGAAACAAGTCTTTGCTGGAAGGACACACAATGGAATATAATTGAATTTAATTTTATTATATCACCATAATGTAATCACTTTTAGCGGGTACTGCCAATTATTCTTCTTTCTTTAATTTCACTCAGTTTATCTTAATTTAATTATAGGCATAAGTTTAGAGAGAATAAGAATTACCAATAAAATTTGTATTTCGAAAATGCCTTTTAAACCCTGTTTAACCAATAATTGCGAAAATAGTTAAAACAAATCTTGCATAGTAGCGCAGGTGCAGGAGTGCAGGACACGGAATACAGCAAAGGAGGAGAGAAAGCTAAGGTTTGGATGACTGCTCTTGCTAGAGTTACTGCAGTAGCCGTAATGTTTGCCAACGATTTCCTCTAAAACGGTGAATGTTAGAAAAGACTTATTTAGATTTTTCTACCTCTCCTCATGATCTGTTACCAATTTCATTTTGATGCAGAGGTTACATTCCATTCTGTATACGAGAAAACAATATACTGTATCTGAAGTGAAATATTTGAACCTAGTAGTCTTCGACTGTTCACCAATAAAACAATCATAATTATAACAATACTAATGAGATAATAGTAACAATAATCATCATAATATTGCTATACATCATTGTTATAAATATTTTAAAATAGTTACTATAAACCATGACCAGGATAATATGTACGATTTATGCAAATTCAATAACGCTGTAAACTGTAGTTAATGATATCAAAACTATCATTATACAATACAATATTAAAAATGCACAGAAAAAGATGGCCCAGAATGTAAATACATTAAGTTTTGTTGGGTTAAATGGATAGCGTCAGACATAAATGTCCTGAAACTGCACCAGTTTTACCTAAGAAAATGTTCGCTTCAACATTGATATTAATAGTCTATAGTATTGAATTAAAAATTAGATATGTAATATAATTAATGAACTGAATTGATTTATAAAACTACAGGTACAATGTAGTTTTAGAGCCTACTTGAACACTCTAGCCTAAATACATAAACAAATCAAGGCAGTCCCTTTATCACACATGTTAGTGGAATCTACATGATACTAAGCTATAATTTATTTATGTAAAATGAACAAATATTTTGAATCAACGAAAGGAAACATAGAAGTATTATTAACAAGGGTCCACCGCTGTGCAATAAAGGTTAGAACACTTGATCCTGAAACGAGCGGGCCCGGGTTGAAATCTTGGTTGGTACAAGTTACCTGGTTGAGGTTTTTTGGGGGTTTTTCCTTGATTCATTAAGAGCAAATGCTGGGTAACTTTCGGCGCTGACCCTGGACTCATATCGCCGTCATTAGCCGGTGATAAAGCGTCAGAAAATAACTAATTAAAAATATTAACAAGAAAAATATTGTTCGAGAGTGAAATAAATCTAATCCGCATTCCAGTAGTACAGGTGGACACACGGTAGCGTCGTGGTTATGGTGTTTCACAGCATCGGGAAAATCCCATGAATCTTCTCCACTTTCGGCTGCACTATGTCCCTCGGTTTACTCATCCATATTACTGATTATTGTCATGAAGAATGTTTCTAAATGCAAAAAAAAAAAAAAAAAAAAAAACCTTTTTTTTTTTGTTCAGTATATCTAAGTCCATAAATGTGTCTGAATATAACGTGAGTTAGTGTAGAATGACCCTATCGCGCTTGATATAGGCCTACTGACAATATTTTTTTTCACCTTTAGGAAATAAAAAAAAAAAAACAAAATTGGTCAAGTCTGGAAAAATTGTGATAACAGTAATAGTAGTAATGTTTCCTCTCATGTTTCTACATAGAAGAAGATAATGTACAGCAAACATGATTCTGATTGCAAAGACATATTACCAATTAATGTTTACGTTTTAATTAATTAATTTTATTACAGTCACTTTCCCTTTATGTTGAGTGTATGTCGTGTGCGGTATTAAATGGGGATGTGACGATATCGTTGTGGAATATAAAATAAATTATGTAAATACAACTCTCAGATTGACAGCTGCCAAATAGAAATCAAATTATTCTCGTATTTGTGTGCGCTTTCAATTTGAGGTCTCAGAATGGAATAATTCCACTCTCGTAACGAGAAGTGTTGGTCGATTCTCGTTATTGCCTTGTTAAGTTTTAATTCCATTCTTTGACACCAACTGTAATCGAATGAAACAGACATTTTGGAAATATAGAGTACGTATCTCATAGTATATTTATACAAGAGACACATGACTTTATTTCCCGGAATTAGAAGTGACTCTATCTCACATTTTTTCGACTGTTCAGTCTTTTTGCCTGCATAATTGAATGACAGAAGCTTTAAAGCCTCCTCACACTCCACACTGCCGAAAGGGAATTACAACCCAAGTTTTTTTTTTCTTCTTTAATGTAAACAACGTCTCTTCCATTAAAAATACAGTTTCTTTGTGGACTGGAGTAAAGAAACACAATATAATGTATTACGTATTTTGACAAAGGCGTAACATTTGTCAAACTAAATTATGGATCAGGAATGATGGAAAATACTCCTTTCAAAAAATTGAAAATATTGTTTTTGTAATTCTTATGTTAAATTGATACAGAATTACACACATTTGTAAACTTCCAGTTATTTTGTAACAAAAAATAAACATTTAAGAACATATAATCACATTTTTTGTCTAATGGCGGGTACTTGGCTTTTTATCATTCACCCATATGAATTCAGTTAGACCAATTTACCGACAGAATCATTGGCCAGCGTGCGCCACAAGAGGCTAGTCTACACTACAACGACGATGACATGGGATGATGGTGGAGATTTGTTGGGATGTGAGAAGGGAAGCGGAGCTCACGGAGAAAACCTCTGTGTTACCTGCACCATGGGCTTTCCCGACACAAGTCATGAACGTGGGGATCCAACCCGGGACCGCAGGATTATGAATCCAGCGCTCTAGCCACAGAACCGCTGTGACGGCAATTATAATTACATTGATTTCAATTTCTAACACCTTCCACACAAGTTATTTAGGAATTATTATGGATCAGCATTTACGTTAGGATAAACAAATTGATTTCATGTGTACAGGTATAAGAAAGACAATTTATAAATTCATAATACTTCGAAATTTTATCACTAAGGAAGCACTGAGAATAATATTTTTAGCTTTAGTACAATAATTAATACAATATGGTATAATAGGGGTGGAATATCATCATCTGTACTTAATCCATCAATTTTATTACACAGAAGATTAATAAAAAAATTGTCTGACCAAAAATATGGATTACCCAACAAATTTAATTTATACAGATTTTAAAGTATTAACTATTGTAGAAATTTATAAATATAGTACATTAACTTACTACCACAGCAATCAAATAAAACATAAATCTAATCGACATTAATATCGTACTCGAAGACAAAAGTCTACTTTCCCATTAATTGAGCCTAAATGTCATACAAGTGGCTCTTAAACATGGTGCTAGTTTCGGCCCAAGACTTTATAATAAAATTACAAACTATTTTCCAAATTTGAAATATTTTAAAATTGAAGCTTTTAAAAACGAAATTTATAAAATTATTAATGATATATAATATTAACAAATGTGTCTATTTTTTACCTTTTATTTCTGTCAATTATATTCATGTTTCTATTGAATATTGCTGGCTTCTGTCTAATTGTCAATTTATATTAAATGTGTCTTTTCTCCCTTTTTTTTCTTTCTTATTTTTTGCTCTTGTGTGTTACATATTGGTGTGAATTAAGTTACGTACTATATTTAGTAAACTATCCTTGTAAATTTTATGTTATATTATTGGCTAAGACCACACCGTACAGAGTCTGGCTCTTACGGTAGTGGCTAGAAACATTATTTGTTTTATAATTTTAATTTGTACTCACTAACTAGCTAGTTAAATAAATAAATAAATAATAAATAAATAAATAAATAAATAAATAAATAAATAAATAAATAAATAAATAAATTTTTAAAGAAATTAAAGAATGTCTAATATGCGTATGTGTTAGTTAATTGTACTCAATTTAGTTATTTACAAACAAAGCATAGGTCATCAAATTAACAAAGAACATGCATCCATGCAGGTTTGAACCTATAGGTATGACTCCTCGTATTGACAACGCTGCGCCCCACAGCTGTTATTTACATTGCTGCCGCTTACATACTGTAAGATTTCCGGATTATTAAAACCTGAATAGTTTCACAAGTGTTCTCTTTAACTGTGAAAACAGATGCTTGCCTCTTAAGCGGGTTCTTGTTCTTCATTTATTTTCAGTTTCTAGTTTCGAAAAAAGTTGTGCGATATATAAGCTAAACCTTCAACTCTAATGTATGTTTTTTCAGACTTTAGACTGTTTTGTCTAGTGACTATCACAATAGACATTCGATCAGAAATTCGTGGGTTCAAAACTTAGCTAAGGCAATGGACTTTAAATGGCGAAAAAATTCTTAGCATAAATTTTGTGGTGAACGAAATTATTTTTATGACGAACGCAATTACTTAGGTTAGTATAATTTGTATTTCAGCAGCGAAATCATATTTTTTGAGGAGTTAACTTTTGTATCTTCGGGTTAAATTTATATTGTCAGAGTTAAATTTGTATTTTCCTTGGTAAATTTGCGTTCTGCGAGTTGAATTTATATTTTACGAGTTAAATTTGTATTTTGCTACTTATTTTTATATTTTACGAATGAAACTTGTATTTCCCTTGTTAAATTTGTATTTTGCGAGTTAAAGTTTTATTTTGTGAGTGAAATTTGTATCTTGTGAATGAAATTTGTAACATTTATGGAATGAAATGTCTATGGATTGAGTTAAATCTGTAAAAGTATTGTTGAAATAAATCTGTATTGAGGAAGTTAAAATGATATTGTTGGAGTGAAATTGATCGAATATTTAGTAGAATTGAAGAATTACTTAAAATCATTAAATGTTGTTGTTGTTTTCTAATGCCAGGCGTTTGACAATAAAGTCATTTGACCTCTTGCACTCCAATATTTTTCAAAGATATTGTCATGTTCAGCCACTGAATCACAGATTTTGAGGTGTTCCGAATCCATTTCTTGATTTGAATTGCACAAAGGGCAGTTATGGGCCTGATATATTCCAATTCTATGCAGGTGCTTGGTAAAATCATTAAATAGGCTACTATACGTAACACTGTAAGGCATCGTACCCAAGTTTGTGGCATGACAACCACAATTTCTAGTACTGAGCTGCAGAATATAGTCGTGGCTATACGTTCTAACTGATCGGCCAGCAGTCAGCATTCGTCGTCAGGTGACTTTAAATAACTTCAGCTCTGTATCAATTCGTCAGTTTGGCTGCTTCCGCGCTTGAATGGATTTTAAGAGCGGGCGAAGCTTAGATGGGACATTGTGTTAATTGTGCACGAAGCTCGAGTTTTATGGGCAACTGACTTAATTCCGCCAGTAGGCGATTGTATCGCAGCGGACCGCCTGCCTCTTATTACGATGCAGACGCTGTAGTCCTGATTATCACACGCCCCTTCCCTCTAATCTGGCTTCATAGTCTGCTTCCATTTCCGTGCACCACAATTTCTCTTTGTCTGTTCCTTCGCTCATCCTATCAAGATCTTTATTCCTATACCCCTTGCACTTCCTCTCTTCCTTTAATTCCTTCGTGAATGTCCGTCTTTTCTTCTTCTGATCTTCAGTTTTCTTTACAATAATCCGTCTGTATGTATTAATCATTCGCATTGTGTCTCTTCTGAGGAAATTTGTTTTTATTTCATTATCTCACTATTATTCTGGACACTAACTACAAATTAAATACAATAGCCGTCTTCTAAAACATTACTAATTTTAGAATTTTAATTACATGATCAGAGTGAAAGGAGAATTTATGCATCTATTTAATCCGGAATTATATTATGACTTAAACAGCAAATTAAAATTGTCGTAAATGTTACTACAATAATCTCACGATGAAAGAGTAATGGAACGGAGAAAAATTCCCTCCGGCGCCGGGATTTGAACCCGGGTTTTCAGCTCTACGTGCTGATGTTTTATCCACTAAGCCACACCGGATACAACCCCGACGTCGGACAGAATTGTCTCTGATTGAGTTCCAACTCTTGGGTTCCATCTAGTGGCCGCCCTCTGCACTACGTCATAGATGTCTATGAACATAGGACCGAAGTCCACACATGTGCTGAGGTGCACTCGTTATGAGTGACTAGTTGGCCGGGATCCGACGGAATAAGCGCCGTCTTAAATCACTTCGTGATTTACGCATATCATATATTATTTCAATGTACCGAAGTACATATGATATTTCCATGCAGATATTCTGCGTCATCATACGATGAAAGAGTAATGGAACGGAGAAAAATTCCCTCCGGCGCCGGGATTTGAACCCGGGTTTTCAGCTCTACGTGCTGATGCTTCATCCAATAAGCCACACCGGATACAACCCCGACGTCGGACAGAATTGTCTCTGATTGAGTTCCAACTCTTGAGTTCCCTCTAGTGGCCGCCCTCTGCACTACGTCATAGATGTCTATGAACATAGGACCGAAGTCCACACATGTGCTGAGGTGCACTCGTTATGAGTGCACTACTCTTTCATCGTATGATGACGCAGAATATCTGCATGGAAATATCATATGTACTTCGGTACATTGAAATAATATATGATATGCGTAAATCACGAAGTGATTTAAGACGGCGCTTATTCCGTCGGATCCCGGCCAACTAGTCACTCATAACGAGTGCACCTCAGCACATGTGTGGACTTCAGACCTATGTTCATAGACATCTATGACGTAGTGCAGAGGGCGGCCACTAGAGGGAACCCAAGAGTTGGAACTCAATCAGAGACAATTCTGTCCGACGTCGGGGTTATATCCGGTGTGGCTTAGTGGATAAAGCATCAGCACGTAGAGCTGAAAACCCGGGTTTAAATCCCGGCGCCGGAGGGAATTTTTCTCCGTTCCATTACTCTTTCATCGTATGATGACGCAGAATATCTGCATGGAAATATCATATGTACTTCGGTACATTGAAATAATATACAATAATCTCGTTTAACCGAATTTTATGGGACCAAAAGTGATACGTTTAAAAGAAAATTCGGTTAAATCAGAAACATAGATGTTTTACATAGTTTAGTATGCTACGTACTGTGTCCACCGTTGTGGCTGAGGGGTTGGCGAGTCTAACTCCGAACCAAACCGTAAGGTGAATGCCAGGTAATCTAAGGCGAATCCTCGGCCTCATTTCTCCAAATACCATCTCGCTATCACCAATCTCATCGACGCTAAATAACCTCGTAGTTGATACAGCGTCGTTAAATAACCAACTGAAAAAAACTCCGAACCCAACGGTCCCGGGTTCGATTCCCGGTGAGGACGAGTTGCCTGGGTGAGGTTTTTTCGGGGTTTTTCCCTCACTCCTATGGATGAATATCAGTTAACTTTATCAGGCGATTGGAACTCCACTCATCTTCACCACTTCCTTTCGTCCCCCATCATCTTTTCCTCATCATCCCGTTTCTGGTTTTTTAGATAACTCTACCGGCGGCCTCGGCCGGCCTCCGTGGAATGTATAGTTCAGCGACGTTGGATGGCTTCTGCAAGGGCAACCAAGGCGGACTTACTCGGGGGAGGAGTTTCGTCTCGGACCGACAGGGGGCCTTGGGGGAATTTGCCGAAGCAGGAATGGTATATGGATTCTGTCGGCTGTAGGGACCGATAGTTAAGGGAGTCATGTGGTTAGGGCGGTGCACGTAGGGGATCTGTGCCATGCAACTCATTCCATATCGAGGGTTAGCGCAATAGAACTCAATAGGTCGCAGTGCTGGGCTATCCGTGCATCCCTCAGTTAAATTCCATTCCATACTACATGCTGTACATATTACAAGAACAACTTTATTTTAAAATAAAATAAATATTTTCCAAACATAGGTGTTCGTAATTGTTTTGCAATATGTACTGTGCATAGAAATGTGTAAACATTTTTCAAACATAGGCCTTCGTATATGTACTGTATTACTGTAGGTATAATGTGCATAGGAATATGAAAAACTGGACTGTAAAATATTATTTAGAAAAACAGTACAGACCCAGAAACAAAATTCAGGTGGCCCAAATTTTGTCTCTAGGTCTGTACAAAAAATTAAAATAAAAAAATTCACTTTCAAAAGCTCATAATTAAGACTAGAAATCTAATGTAGTGTCTGAAAATTGCTCAAATTAAAATGTTATATTTGTCATCATGATTCAGTTAATCCGTAAATTCGTAAAATCGCGATTCGATTAATCGGGACTCCAATGTATTTCTTTAATATTTGTATTTTATCGTGAAAATAAATGAATGTAGTTAACAACGCACAGCAAAAAGCTGCTTTGGAGCATTGAAAACATTTTAAATTGCGCAGCATTGTTCTTTCGGATTGGTGACTGAAATTTCACATCTGAATCGTAAATTACAGAAATCCCACATGTCCATTTGAATATTTTTGTAGGAGATTCAAAAAATAATTATCTTCAAAGCGTTCGGTATTTTGAAGTGACTATTTTTAATTAAAGCATAATGGTAAGTTCTAGTGTTTGATTATTCTCTTTAGAATTTTCTGCAAAAGATTTACCTAAATATGTGGAGTTTCTGCAATTCACGGTTAGCAATAAACATTTTATTTCTTTAAAACAATTTTTAGGTGAAAAAGACGGAGAAGGACAGTTTTTTTATCTTAGAAGGAACTTTAAGTGTATATTAAATTAAAGAAATTGAAAAAAGTTTACAAATAAACAAAAAGGCTAAATTATGTGAACAGCATATTTAATTCTTAAAATTTATTTAATCCTATAAAAATAAAAGAAAATCAAATTTTTTCTTTAGTTTCTAAAAAAAATACCACATGCCCTACATTATGGTGTTCCTGCAATTTCCTGTAATTCACTGTAACTTAATGCCTCTGTGAATAAATTGTTCACTGATTACTGGAGGTGTGGAATTTCTGCACAACTTGAAAGGCCTATGTATGAATATTACTGTTTACATATGCAAAAAGTTACCTTTCCTTAATAGTAGGAACGTTCCTTGCTTCACGCACCTTATTTCAATTCTATCTTCCCTGTGTTCCATCCATAATCTTCTCATGTTCACTCCTCATGCATTCTACGTTATTCCTAATTCCTGGCTCCGTATGCATTTCACTGTATGTTGCTTCGCCCTTTTTTAAGTTTGCTATTTAACGGCACTGTATCAATTACTCGGTCATTGGGATTGGTGACAATGAGATAGTATTTGCCGAAATGAGGTCTAAGATTCGCATAAATTACCTGACATTCGCATTACGGTTGGGTAAACCTCGGAGAAACCCAACCAAGTAGGCCCTAATCAGCCCAAGCGGGAATCAAACCCAAGCCCGAGTGCAATTTCAAATTTGTAGGCAAGCGCCTCAGCCGACTGAGTTACGCCAGTGCCCTCTATATACAGGGGCATCATTTTATTTTTACTTCAATTTTTATTTTACCTGAGTTTTTGAATGTACTTCACTCCCACCCCTTCTACTAAGGAAGTTCCAACTCCACACAGAACCAAGACCGCAGATAGTAAGCAGTACTGAGTTACTGAGTATAGTACGTTCCAGAAATATGTTCGGGTTTTCCAGTGACGAAAGAGCTTTCAATATTGAATCATATTTTCGCACAGGTACTGTCCGTTTGCCTACGTCGCATCCCGATTTCCCCCACCTGCTTCTGCTCGCCCCTCTGTAATAGCTGGGCTGTCTTAGCTCTTTTCTGAAAACATTAATTTCTCTTAGGAATTGGGCGTTTACGTAATATTATTCAGCTGTTTAATTTAACTTAAATAAAAGAGCCTCGTTAAGTAATTAACTGTCACGTGATTTCCTCCCTTTCTACAATCCTGCGGCATAACCACTTGGACGGACAGTAGATAGCATGTCTGAGTAATTTTATATTTTCGGGTCGGGCAGAAGTGAAGATTGAATTCACAGTACGTAGAGTAGGTACAGAATTATTTCAACATGAGTTACTAGTACGAAGGACGAAACTGGCAATTGCAATTAGATGCAATAGTTTATAGTGCGATAATATGCACAAAAGAACTGAAGCCTGTATCGAAATGAACGGCCACCATTTTCAAAATTGTGTTTAAATATTCATATTATGATTATTTTTCAATTTAACTTCTTTCTCTATATTGTACGCTAATGTGCTGTAGACAGTATAATATACACTGCATAATGAATACGTTCGCATGGATAACTCACTTCGTGAGTAAAAACACTTATTCTTAATACAGTACTGTACTTTGATTAAAGAAAAATCTAATGAAAATTATCAAACTCAAAATCGCAATATTTCCTAGTTTACGTAAATGGATTAACTACTTTTCTTCCTTCCTATACCTAGTACAGTGATTTGTGTTTTACGCCAGTATCATCGAACTCCAGTCTTGGAGGGGGGAGCAAGCGGTGTTTCCGGTTCTCTAAAGATATAGACAGGTTAATATTAAAAATGTTAGTAAAAATAAAATGATGTCCCTGTATTATTCTCCCTTTAGGGGACGGTACGAACTGGCACTGTCTTCGCACGAAGGTCGCTGGAGTGGGCCCAGTAGGGATGGAATGATGTGCATATCCAAAGGGCCCCCGCGCGCAGATCCCGCTGTGCGCCTTCTCAGAACTACCCTACACCCTACATGATCCGTTTACCATTACGCGTAGCTCTCACTGAGGTCTCTCAATCCCAGCCCCACGAGTTACCATGAGGCCGGGAGAAAGGCCACGGTGCGCAGCGCTACCACTAGCAACGAATGATCACATATCCACGAGGTCTAAGCCCAGCGGCAGCCCGTAGCCGACTTTAAATCGGAGGAAGTCCGAAACCTAAGAAATAAACGGAGATCATGATGATGATGATGATAATGATGCTGATGATGAAAGACGAAAGTGTAATTATGATGGCGAAATGAGTCCGAGGTTCAACGTCGAAAACCTCGGAAGAAAACGTCAACCAGGTAACTTGCCCCAACCAGGTTTTGAACCCGGGCCCGCTCGCTAACGGTCAGATGTCCTAACCGTTACTCCACACCGGTGGACACGCCAGTACCTTGCTTCTCCTTCATTTCTGCAAATTTCTGCGTTCCTGCTTCCTTCGCAAATTCTATGCTGTGTTCTCTTTCCACCTATAGCTGGAATAGGTCCACAAAGCATAAGAATATTGTAATAGAACATCGTTAGTGAATTAACTTGAGGCTAGAATAGAATTAATAGTCGGACAAGGCACTGGAAACGTGTGGCAAGGGAGTAGGACAACACTGGAGATTAGAATAGCGAGAAAAAAATTCAGATACAATTTTGAGAATGACATACAGCATTTTTCTTTATCTGTGTAAATACTTCAATTTAAACACACTCATTTCATCCCTGAGGCATGTCAAAGTAAACTGAAATTAAGTCTCTGTAATATTATAGCCGTGTCGACAAGCTGTGTAGTAGTACATGCTTAACCTTCTTTTCTCAGAAAGATTTAAGCTCGATTCACATTATACGTACAACGCATTTTTTATGGTAGCGTTCACATATACAGGCAACGTCACGGACCGTCTGGGATTCTCGAGGAAAATGTTTTGACGTGACGTGGACGCTTTGTTCTGCTAGACTCTAGCAGCAACTTAAACATTAACATGTCGTAGCTCTTACGAGAGACAATCAATTGCACTGTAAGTCTTAGGATTCATATATAAATGTCTAAGGAAAGCATACAAAAAATATGGAATCAAAATCTCTCTTGGATAGTGAGAAAAAAAATTACTAACAGCTAAGTCACCCGTTCAAAATAGACATTGACACTCTCAAAATTGAAAAGCGGCAATTTTTTTTTTATTTTTCACGTTACATGGGGCGTCAAAGCGAGAGAAATGTTTAGAAAGAATGGAAATTACTTTTAAAAGTGGCTGATATTCAAAACTTGTACCGGTTTGTGACTTACGGCGAGTTTAATGCGGGGGTTTGTGTGGCGGACTTTCTTATGCAGAGCGACAACTTTTATCTGTTAGAGCTACGGATTCTCATAGAAATCATCGGTCTGATTCCAAATTTGTGTTCAAATATTTCCATTGCTTAAGGTTTTCGAGTTAATTGTGAGTAGAATATATAAATAACATCTGTGTTGATTAACCACTAGTATGGCATAATTTTAAATTGAAAAAAAAGAAAAGAAAGAATTTATTATTGTATTACTGTCATTATTATTATTATTATTATTATTATTATTATTATTATTATCAACATCATCATCATTATTATTTTTGTTACTATTATTATTATTATTATTATTATTATTATTATTATTATTATTATTATTCTTGTAAGTGGAAGAGAAGGCAAAAGGACCTAATATATTTTAATTTATCTGGCAGCGTTATTACTCGTATTATTATTATTATTATTACTACTATTATTAGTATTATTATTATTATTATTATTATTATTATTATTATTATTTTGAAAACAAATTTGAAATCAGATCGATGATTTCTATGAGAATCCGCAGTTCTAACAGACAAACAATTCCGCCACGCAAACTTCCGCATTAAACTCGCCTTAACTCGCAAACCGGTACAAGCTTTGAATATCAGCCACTTTTAAAAGTAACTTCCATTCTTTCTAAACATTTCTCTCGCTTTAACCCCCCCCATCTAACATGAAAAAAAAAACTTTTGCCGCTTATCAACTTTTGATATGTCAATATCTATTTTGAACTGGTGACGTTTCTCACTGTCCAAAAAAGATTTTGATTCCAAATTTTTCTTATGCTTTCCTTAGACATTTATATAATGAACCCTAAAAATTACAGTGCAATTCATTGTCTCACATTAGAGCTACGACATTTTTTGAGAGTATGAACTACTTAATTTATTCTTGATGACGCCGGCAAACTGACGGTCACTTTCCGTTAAATGTGAATGAGGTTGCATTGGACGTGACGGTGACGGTGATGGTCCGTGACGTTGATGTTCCGTATAATGTGAATCGAGCCTTATTCGTCGCCAAATTATCGACATAGAATGAATTCATTGTAAACTACAAAGTCGATCTTTCTTACTCATATTTATTTAAAACATTTTCGTATTTCCCTTAATGAAATTATACTTTACTTTAGCATTATGCTTACAAGTAGCATAAAGAGGAAGCATTTTAATGGGGCAAAAAAAATACAGGATTCCAATATTTTCAAGAAATTGATGTCGTTTTCAACCTAGGTGCCAAGAATAAATACTTTATACTAGGGACTCTTTTCGGCCATACGGTCTCTATGTGTACAGCGATTACTTCTAAATACTTGATCGAATTTTGTTCATATTCAGAATATACGAGTCAATACATCTGACATTGATGACTATGGATAATAATAGGCCTATTCTTTTTTGGTACATATTTATTTTGAGAAATAGTAGAGACTTGAAATTGGACAGTAACGTTTTATGCAACATTGCGCTTTTTACATAAAATCGTATTGTATGTGAAGTTATAAAGACAATATCGTTGTTGCTAGAGAAATCGATTTTTATTCGGTTATTCAACGACACTGTGTCAACTACTAGATTATTTAGCGTCGTTGAAACTGATGATAGTGAGATGGTAGCTGGCTACACGAGGCCGTTGATTCGCTGTGGTTTACCCGATAACCACCTTACAGCTAAGAAAAACTACGAACAACCTCAGTCCAAGCGGGAATTGAATCCACTCCCTAGCGCAGTACCTGATTATGATTAACAAGCGAACTCTCTACCTCCTAAGCTATGCCGGTGGCTTAGAAATGAATTATAACTTAAGAAAACTTTGCCTTCAATTAAAAAGCCTCAACAGACAAGCAGTTTAGATTTAAATACGAAATGTTACTTTTAAATTGTTGTGTCAATTAATATTTAGGATATAAAGCAAGAAAGAGATTGTTTGTATACAAGACATCTACAGATTAATGATTCAACAGGAAATATGTTCTAACAAATTAGTACGGTTAATATTTACAAGAATTAAATCGTAGTCCTATAATTTTCGTTACTATGCTAATAGTAGCTAATTGAAGTAGAGCAAAACTAAAGGGAATTATTTTTTGTAAGAACATATTTTTCTGTACCTTTAAATTGTAAATATTCTTCATAATTTCTATATCCTTCTTGCAATGAAGTATTAAAAAAAATTCCGATTGGTTCATCTGTGGTTGGCCCATTTTCAGAGGAAGTAGCTATGAATGTCTTTCGAACATCTACCGTGACAAGCTTTCTTTTATCAATCCCAAAGCAGACGAAATATCGTTGTCTGCATAAAAGATGGAAGCAACAATTCCATTAGTCTCTGAATGACATCACCCCCATTGTTTTTAGGAAAGAGAAGAAGAAGAATAAGCTCAGTCGGTTAAGGGGCTTGCCTGCCGGTCTGAAGTTGGGTTTTTTCCGAGGTTGCGAATCCTCAGCCTCATCTCGCCAAATACCATCTCGTTATTACCAATCTCATCGACGCTAAATAACCTAGTAGTTGATTCAACGTCGTTAACTAACCAACTAAAAAAAGAACCACGAATATGTTCTCGATTTGTTTCGTTCTCTGAATACGACTCAGGGCACATTGCTTCGGTTTTACATTTTTAAATGTTTGCACTAAGCCGGCGATGCAATTCTTCTGTCTCTTTACATTGTTAATCTCAATTAGTGAGAAAATTATTTTCAGCTGTAGTTCGATACGCAATACAACATATTTTCCTAGTTGAAACGTTTCTATTGAAGAAGAAGTACGTAATTGTGTATGCGTAAGTTCTGACTGCATTTTACAGAGTGTACACTAACATCGAAGCAATATGTTAGGGGCCTACATTATTTTAAAAGTGGCCTACTAAGAAATAGATTCCGTTCTCGATAAGAGCAAATTTTGTCGGAAGCCTCCTGTAACAGAACAAATATTTGAGGATGTACGTATGAGGCTGGAGTTCTAAAAGAAGAAATGAATATATCGCAACGTTCTGTGCTAAGAAGTCTGATATCTCTTAAGCATCAATCATGTAAGTTATCGGTTGTTAAAAATTTAATTCAAGCGATCCAGTAGCACGTACACAATTTTCTCAGTGAATGTTAGAAATAATTCACAAAGGGGTCGCTGATCCAATTATTCTTTTCAGTGCCAAAGCTTGAATTGACTTGAGTGCCTATGTGAAAGTAGTGTATACTCAGCGTTGGGATAACGAAAATCAGCATTTTTTCCTATGAAATTCCACCACATGATGAGAAAGTGGGATTATGAAGTGTAGTTATTGCGCGAAGAATAGTTGGACAGAAATATTTTACGAAAAAATTAAGGAAATCATTATAAAAAATGGCAACATTAGTTTGTTATGCCTGTCGATTTATTTAGGCAATCGAAGGGTTATTTTTTATTTTTTATTTCATTTTATTTTATTTTTTTCCCTCATATTTTGCTCATTATTACATCCCGACCTACATTTCTTTGAAACTCCACATGTAATATGCAACATACTTTACTTGCCAAACGAAGATATTGAGATGTTAATCGTTAATAAAAATTGTATTTTTACTGCTTGCCACCTTATTCTGCGTTTTTTAATTAACGCCAAATTTATACTAATAATAAATCTATAACCAAAATTTTCTGGTAATTTTCGCTTTACCAAAAGTAATTGATGTTAATATGTATAAGTAATCATCCTGAAATCGAAAATCGCATTTTTTATTTTTTTGTATGTATGTCTGTCTGTCTGGATGTCTGTTACCTTTTCACGCGATAATGGCTGAACCGATTTCTATGAAAATTGGAATATGAATGAAATTCGATCTTAGTTTTTAGGCTATATGGAACTCAAAATACTTTATTTAAAGGGGGTATAAGGGGCCTGAATTAAATAAATCGAAATATCTCGCTTATTATCGATTTCTGTGAAAAATGTTACATAACAAATGTTTCTTTAACAATGATTTCTAATAAGTTTTATTCAATGCAAAATTTTTATAGGACTGATATTTAACGAGATACAAGAGTTTTAAAATAACAATACGTTTTGTCATCCTAGACTAATAGCTACAAAGAAATGAAAACAATGACTCCGTCTATTTAAGGCGGCCTTGCACACAACAAACGAAGAGTATTATTCATTTAGCACTATTTTTACATGAATATATTTGTATTCTATAATGGAAATATACAAATGTTTATCAATATTAATGTACAGAGAATGTTTGTGTGTTTGTATGAAGTAATCTCAAAAGATGGTTAACCGATTTGGATAATTCCTTCGCTATTTGAAATTGTAGTTTCTCTAGATGGACGTAATGCTATAAGAGGACTGAGGTAAAATTAAAATAGATCCTTACGCACAGAAAACTTAATATTCTGTCGGAATATTGTATAACTTGATTATTTAAACTTTATTTGGTCCACATAAAATACTCTAATTTTATACACTTCAGTTTCTTTTTGCCTACGGAACATAATAGCATTTTTAAGAGTTTTGTCGTAGCGATGAGTATTTTACTGATCAAAAATAAAGCACATATGGGGTAAAAATTAGTATTTTACCATTGAGCTCATTGGAGCTGAGTTATTTTAATAAGTGTCACGAAATGGCGTTCCTGCGCTCATAATTTACCCATTTCGTTTCCTGTATTTCTTAAAATAATATTTATGTATCACATTCATTTTCATTTGTTTAATTAAATAAATAATGATTCACAACCGAGCGAGTTGGCTCAGACGGGAGGTCACGGGTTCAAACTCTGTGCCCGACCTATCTGATTGGGGTTTTATATGGTTTTCCTTAGTCATAAAGGCAAATGACAGATTGGAAATTTACATGCCATGATTCATCACCGCCTCAATTACCAATACGATAAACATTAATCAAAATCTATAATCAGTTACATGAACACAAGCCATCTGCAACACACTATATAAACAGGAACTCAACAATAGTAAAAGCGGCTACTGGTATACCCATACATTCTAAAATCACAACATGTCCACAGATGTTAAAGTGTATATAAATAAACTTAAAAAAAGAAAGATGCACAGTGAGGTCAACATAAAAAATTATCTTCGTACACAATCCACTCTAGATTGACATTAATTTGGAGTGGTTTATTAAAATGCATTCAAACTAATGTAGAAAAATGCTAACCGAAATATCTTTGCACCAAAAACAGATGTTTTCTGAACCAAATGATCCTATTGTAATTATATATAATAACAGTTAAGAAACATATTAAAGGAATTATCCTTGGACAAAATGAGTGCTCTCTGGACCAAAATGATCGTATTTCAATTATTTAAATATAATCTCAATTAAGTAACATATTAAACGATTTATCCTTCTATCAACCACGGATGTTCCCTTGACTAAATGTTCTGGTTTAATTATGTAATTACTTTATATTTACTGTATTTCTAAAAAGTGTGGCGAAGTGCATGGGTATGGATAGTAGATATACTAATAAAAATTTAAATAAATCGGTTTCAGGACATACATAAGTAAGGCGTCTTAAATCTTACTGGTGCAGAAAGAAATTATTGTCCATACTCTAGGGAGTGCGGCGAAGAGTAATAAAGCGATTTTCAATTAAACAGTCTACAGGCGTGGTTGCCTTGGTGTTAAAAGCGAACCATCTTTCTATGTACGAGTAATTCTCAGGATCTCCGTCTCTTCCATCCGCAGCGCCTAATCGATCATAACCAAGCAGAAGCTACGAGATTACCATGTTACTAGGTTACAGGCAACATTTCCGGTCATAATCATCAATCGGTTACCTAAGCCTCGTTACTGCAACATTCTATCCATAAAGCAAGCATATATCCACCTAAAGAGTCCACTTCAGACATGTAGTATTACTTTTAGTACAGGTTTTTCTCAAAGTTATCACAAATAAGACAAAGAACTCTAGAATTAATAAGCATGTCCTATAACTGAAACAAATGGAACTGACATGAATGAGGACGCAACTTCAAAGGAGTCCATTTCTTAAAGATAGATATTTTTTTGTTAGTTGGTTATCTAACGACGTTGTATCAATTAGAGCGTCGATGAGGTTGGTGATAGCGAGATGGTATTTGGCGAGATGAGACCGAGGATTCGCCATATGTTACCTGGCATTCACCTCGGAAAAGCCTCGGAAAAACCCAACCAGGAAATCAGCCCAAGCGGGGATCGAACCCGCGCCCGAACGCAACTTCAGACTGGCGGGCAAGCTCCTTAACCGAATGAGCCACGCCGGTGGCTAAAGATAGATCATCACCAGAGCTAGGATACTTCGTAAGTTCTTGTCTATGGCTCGATTGTTTTCCGTAGAATTTTCCACTCCCGGCTTTAAGTAACAAATCATTTCTTTTTGTAATAACCGAGGTTTTTGCCCTTCGTTCTTTAACACTCCTAAATAATAATAATAATAATAATAATAATAATAATAATAATAATAATAATAATAATAATATTATTATTATTATTATTATTATTATTATTATTATTATTAATAGATTTCTGTTCTTTTAGTTTTACTTTCTTCTTAAATATGGTGATTAAAATTAATTCAACGTCATACTCGTACAATAATAAATATGCACCAACATTACCTTGCGAATTTTGTGGCTTTTTTCCATTTTCTTTTAAATTTTGTTTCAGTTTTCACATATTCAGTCATTAATAGTTATCCGTCCAAGGGCAGGTCTTTCACTGCAAACCCAGCATTTTCCAATCTTTCCCATTTTCTACCTTCCTTTTAGTCCCCGCATACGATCCTAATATCCTAATGTCGTCTGTCAACTGATATCTTCTTCTGACCCGAACTTTTCTCCAGTTCACCTTTTTTCCAGTGCATCCTTCAGTACACAGTTTCTCCACAGCCAGTGCCACACCAATTCCATTTTCTCTTCCTGATTAGTTTCACTCTGCTGATAGAATGTTTGATGAGGATAGATTCGAGTGCAAAGAAGCACTTATTTGCTATTGCCAATCTTCGTATTATTTCCACATCCATCAGATTATGATCTGATATTGTATGATCTAAATATTTAAGTTCTCGGAATTTCTCAAATTCTGAATTTCCTATTTTCAGTGATTTCTTGTTTTGGCGATTTCTCGACACTTCCATGGATTTTGCTTATTCTAAGTTTATGGCGAGGACGACTTTACTTCCTTTTTGCATTAAAAATCTGCACAGAAAACTCATTTCTTCTCAGTCAGTTTCCTGATAATACTATATCATCGGCGTATATATAATTTGAAAAAAAAAATCGGATTTCGAAATTATAATTTTCAAAGCTCAGATACTAATACAGCCAAACAGCAAGACACAATTTTGAACTAATCTCTAAATTAATTTTTTATATAAAAAAATAGACTCCAAAGAAGCCTGCCATCTGTAAACAGCATTAAGGCTTGGTAAAACAAGTTCATGGGGATCAGCACTGTTTTTGACAGAAAAATAAGACGTGAAAGACCGAGGCTGGCGAGAAAGACATAGAACGACTTCGCGTGTCATTTGAGCAAAGTCCATGAAAGTCGATTCGTATGGCATCCAAAATGTTACGTATGCCATCGTACATTATTGTATTGGAAACTTTGGCACGATCTGTATAAACTTCAGTTGCTGCAATAGGGCCTATCTCAAACCCGAAGGCGACCAAAAAATTTAATTTTGTTCTAGATGTTGAACAAGATTGTTAAGGAGAATTGTCGATTTTTCGGACTAGTCGATTTTTTACTTATTCGGAAATTGACATAATGTGCGGTTATGGAAATCCGACAGAATTCGTACTTGGTTTGTAAACTGGAAAGATATTACCGAAAAGTGCCTATATGGTGCACGATAGAATCATTGGACCGTTCTTTTTTCAAGAGATTATTTGAGATTTAACTTGACTTGTTGGAAAATGCTATGTTTCTGTAAGTGGTGCATTTATAACTAATCAACCTTGCCACTAGACGCACAGTGTTTGTAATATTTTGCATTCCAACGGTATATGGATTGGTTGCTATGGATATATATTATATACCATACCCTGACTGCGTCGCTCTCCCTTCATTATGCTACTGGATTTTTTCTTGTGGAGTTTTGTCAAGGGTAGAATGTACACAAATTGAAATAGCTAGCGTTAAAGAGCTGAAGGAAAGAACCAGTGACTCAGTACAGAGTCTCTCTCTACACATGCTACGAAAGACACTGGGGAGAACTTGACTATAACCCTAGGTATCCTACTGACAACTAAGAGAGTCCATGTTGAGATGGAGAGCAGAGCAACGTTTTGACTTGACGATTGCAATGCGAAAAACTTATATTTTTCTATCTTGAATAGTTTTCATATTTTTTTAACGTGAAATCTGTCAGAGACTTCTGGAGTACTGTGTATAGGTCTATTGAGAATGTTGTAAAATATTTACCTTCGTTTCTTTCTACTTCTTGATTAAAACAATTTTATTTAATGACAGAGTATGTAGACCAAGTCCTTTATAAATATATTTTGTGGCATAAGCGATTCAAGTAATGTCATGTTTGTAGTATATATCTATTGATTAACATTTGCGATCTCATTGGCACTTTAATTTACTTTTCAGCGACATAAGATTTTATTTAATTTAATCGTATATTAAAATAAATATCAAGGAATCTTCGAGCTACAATTATTATATTTGTCCCTTCCGCCTTTCGCCGAATGAATATCATGATAGCTTTAAACCTCTAACGGGTGGTAAGTAGATAATTATTCCAGCAATGTAATCTCAGACTAGACCCTTGAACACTCTATATACAGACACACAAAACAGTGCTTAGTGTCACCCTAGTCTGGATATATGCGGAGTCCCCAACTACCAATCCTTTTGGGTGTTTCCTCATTTATGTGATAGATGGAATAGGACGTCGGTATATATGTGTCTGTAATCAAATATAAATGTTAATTGTTCATTAGTGCTACCGGGTCCGTGAAGTACATTGCCTCTACACTAATTGGGTTCGCTCGCTACACATAACTGTTGGTACCGCCAATCTGCTGCATATACGATGACAAGTAAATCACGTGAGCACCCTCATTATTCAGCCACTCAACCGGAATCTTTCCACCCCCTCCCCTCTTTCTGTCTCTGGTCCCCGAGGCTGTAAAGCCGTATTAACATTCTGTAAGTACCGACCTGAGTAAAAGCATCATTAAAAGCATGGACTTCTTTCTGTAAACGCTACAACTTCTGTCCAGGCTTTTATATCGTGTCCTCGGAGCGTAATGTACGTTTTAAATCATCTGAAATATTCATCTCTCTGCTATTATAATATACACCGCAGATTTATTAATGATTTTAAGAGCTGTCCAGAAATAAAACCGCAACGAAAATTGAGTGCTTTACTGAAAATGTGAGCTAACACACACAAAGTCGTTCTCCGTGAACTAATAGTTACCGTAGCCACCGAAGTAGCTCAGTCGGCTTAGGCGCTTGCCTGCCGATCTGAAGTTGCCTCGAGCGCAGATTCGATCCCCGCTTGGGTTTTTTTCGAGGTTCTCACCAACCGTAAGGCGAATGCCAGGTAATCTAAGGCGAATCCTCGGCTTCATCTCGCCAAATACCACCTCGCTATCATCAATCCCATCGACGCTAGATAGTAGTTGATACAGCGTTGTTAAGTAACCAAGTAAATAAGATAGTTGCCGCTCTTTTATGTGTGTCCAAGTACGTTCATATACTACAGCAAAGGTGAACGGTGAGCCATCTATTACGGGGATAACGTGAAATTAGCACGATCATCCTCCAGCCGTTATAGCTGCTTTTCAAAACAGGATTTTACTATCAAATCCCTAAATTCATCACCATGCTGATTGAGCACCTGTCTACATTTCATGAGAAAATTCCTTACTCCATGTGGATTCGAACCAACACTTATATCGTACCGCAAGTCGAGGCATGGTGCCTTGGACACAAATGCTACGTGGAGGGATTAATATACATTCTGAAATAACAGTTGCTATAATATCAAACATTAAAGAATTCCAATATATCTATTATTAGGCAGTACACAGTACATCTTACTTGACGATATGTATCAGAGGAAGAACAATTTTATTGTTTGAATGCATCTGAAGTATGACTATTGTAACATGTAGCTAGTCGGCGATGTATGCAATGGAGGGAGAAAGGAACTGGCCACTCTACCCCATTACCTCCTGACCTAGTTGCCTCATAAGTGGTATCTTCTTGGTAGCACTTGTGAGGTTCAGACCTGTCTTTGGACAGTTGACTAAACGACAACAATCATTACAAATTATTCGTTTCGCTGATATTTACCTTATACTGACAAATTAAAAGTAGGCTATATCACATCAGAATCTCCAAGGAAAAATGAAGGTACATTCCAACGCATCTGCATGACTATTAAAATAACTTCAAACAATGAAACAAGAAAATATACCCAAATAATATTTTGTAAAATTATGGTAAAGTCCAACATTATTATATGGATCAAAGATTGAAAAATGAAGGAATTTTATATACAGAAAATATTGTCTCCATAAATGAGATTTACAAGAACAGTGGGAGACTATAGATTGATAGACATAAATAGAAATAAAGTTATAGAGATGAAATTAACAATAATAATTACTTACAAATGGCTTTTAAGGAACTCGCAGGTTCATTGCTGCCCTTACATAAGCCTGCCATCGGTCTCTATCCTGAGCAAGATTAATCAAGTCTCTACAATCATACATCACCTCCCTCAAATCCGTTTTAATATTATCTTCCCATCTGCGTCTCGGCCTCTCCAAAGATGTTTTTCCCTCCGACCTCCCAACTAACACTCTATATGCATTTCTGGATTCGACCGTACGTGCTACATGCCTTGCCCATCTCAAACATCTGGATTTAATGTTCCTAAATTAAAAATTAACAACCGAAGAACTAAAGGAAAAACTCGAGTAGTATAGAATATAGTGACACAACATGTAATACAGATGAACAATAACGGCTAACTTAGGACAATTTTATTCTATGCTACACACCAATTGGCAGAAAACATTTGGAAAGACCATTTGAAAAGATGGACAGACGAACAAATTATTTGTGTGAGAACAAATCCAGAAGGAACCATTTCTTGACGATGATGATATAGTAATTATATTATATGATATATTTTGTTATAGTTTCTTGTTAAGGATATATGTTAACTGTGGCTTCATACCCACGTCTTTTGTCTCCAGAATACGAAGGCAATATAAAGAACATAACTAGATACCTCTGTCCCTCTCGGCTACATCATGGGGATCGTTAAACAATTCTAATGCATTACGCGCCCAAGTGAGTTGCACATTACATTGAAATGCAAATTAAATCAATGGCTTCATTACAGAGTTCTGTTCTGATGTTATATTAGCCAGCATATAATGAAGTGCAGCTAGAAGGGCTCCGTTAACAGAGCATATGACGGTATTCCCTGTAAGAAATTTCCAATATGGAAGTAGCTAATCCGAAAATAATTGTTGTCCTTGCAGACCATTCAAACTATCTTCAAACGGGCATGAAAGCTCCTCGGTTCTAATAGAGGCTATTGGAAGCCCACTTGTGTATTACAGTGGAAATTACTTCTCCTATATTACACTCAGATCTCTCAAGGATCCTCTTCAAATCCCTCGAGCACATTCTACTCCGTTTTAAAATGGTAGAATTCATTTTTTTCTATTGAAGTTGAATATTATAGCTAGCTCAGTCATGTTATATCTGAAGTCATAAATTGGGTTTTGACAAGAGTCCAGTATTTTAAACTTTAAAAGAATCATTAAATTAAATTTATAAAATCATTTTTTCTAAGGAAATGAACTGGAAATGTTTTAGAGAAGAAATTATGGTTTGTAGGAAAATAGTTGTCAACGGTGGTCTTGTGGTGTTATATTAGCAACTTAATCCGACGTTCATAGGTTCAAAACCAGCCAAGGTCTCGATTCAGTTTAAAGGACGATAAACCCTTTAGCAGTCCCTCTCTCGGAGGGAAGTGAATCTGTAGTATCCATGTCTTAGATTTACAATACCTAAAAGAATCCTGTCGTTGTTACAGGATTCTAAGAACAATCTGAAGGGCATTTTGATGCTGAACATGTGGACGGCTTCAAATACTAGGGATGTGCTATAAATAATAACATGAGCTGCTGCCAGAAAGTCAAAAGGAGGCAAGCAATGGCAAAGGAAGCTTTTAATAGAAAAAGGAGCATTTCTGTAGACCTCTGAGTAAAGAACTAAAGAAGTGACTAGTGAAGTGCTTTGTGTGGAATGTGGCATTGTATGGGGCAGGGACATGGGCATTGCGACGAAGGAGAAACGAATAAAAGGAATTGAAATGTGGATATAGAGAACAATTTAACGTGTGAAATGGGCAGACAGAATGAGAAATGAAGCTGTGTTAGATAGAGAGAGTGATGAGAGAATAATAACTGAAACTGATCAGGAAGAGAAAAAGAAATTTCCTGGAACACAGGCTAAGAAGAAACTGCCTACTGAAATACAGTGAAACCTGTCTAAAGCGGCCATCTGAAGTTACCTTGTAAAATGGCCGTTTTATCAGGTGGCCGCTTGACTAAGGTTGCGGTTTTTTGTGAATCAGCATAAAAGTACTGAATTTCATTGACTTCTTAGGACTGTGCGCGTACAAGAATCGTGCATATTAATGTCAACCTCTTCCATTCTTGCAACTAGCCTTTTCAAAACTCAATTTCTTCGCCCTCGCACACTTGAACCATTCGTAAATGAAATCATTCACATTACTAAACACAGATTCTCTCTTCTTTTTTTGGCCACCATGCATATTTTCCTCCCATTGTTTTAATATTTCATCTTAATTATACCGTGTATTTGTGTCCTTCCACATTTGAATATTTCTGCAATTTTTCTCGCAGATGTTCCCTTCTCGCTTTCTTCAATCATTTTTCGTCTCACCTCTAAACTTAATACCACTCTAGATTTATTGTTAAACTGAAACTAACGTCACAGTTCCTCTGAATCAACTGAATGAAAAGAAGAAAAAATCGTAAAAGCTGGTCCAAATAGAAAAAGATGGAAAGAGGAGGAAAAAAAATAAAAAAATTTCGAATGGTTAACTACTGACCTTAAACATACTGTGACATTTTCGATAGAAAACGTCCGTGTTTCAATCCTTTAAAAACGAGTAAGAATTTATGGCTGTGCAGGGTCGGAGTGGAAAGTGACAAAAGAGTCATAAAACTAACCAACTAACCCCAAGATATGGAGGGTGTACTGTTGTACACTTAGCTGTTGTACTCGTGATATTGCTCTCTGTCCTCTAACCATCGAAAAAATAGGTCAGACAGTATCCGTGAAAAAAAATTTTGTTGGACAGTGACTGTTATAGTCAGGTTCCAATCCAAAGAGACCCCGGCCGCTGGCCGAAGCATGAGGTGGCCGCTAAATAAAAAGAGAATTTGTATTGATCTTATGGAAAATCCAATTGGTTCCAGAGAAAATTGGCCTTTTGGCCAGGTGGCCGTTTAAATGAAGTGACCGCAAAGCAGGTTTCACTGTATACACTATGGGTAGAAGGAAAGTTGAACGAGAGAGAAGTTCGGAGCAGAAGTATAATATAATATAATATAATATAATATAGCTGTTTAGTGAACTGATCGATGATAGGTCTGAACTCCACAAGTGATACCAACATGACACCACTTATGAGGCAATTAGGCCAGGAGATAATGGAGTAGGGTGGCCAGTTCCTTTCCCCCTCCATTGCATACATCACCCATTAGCTACATATTCCACTAATCAGACTTCATATGTATACAAAGAATTGTTCTTCCTCTGGCTCATATCGTCAAGTGAGATGTACTGCCTGATTATAATATAGTATAGTATATAGTAAGATAGTACATCATGACATGGCGCGTCCTCAGGTTACAGATAAGAGGAGATGGCCTCCAGGTATGGAGGGTAGCTGCGAATATATTGAATATGCAGTCGCGGACAGCTGATAAAGGTTGGTCCTCCAGCTTAGGGGTTGACCGAAGGGCTAACAACCCATCTTCATAAAAAAAACTTGTTACGAAATTCCACCATAAGCCTCGGAATGGGACTAATTCTATAGTACGGTCAAAGCAAAGGAATAAGATTATGAGATTTGGTACTTGGAATGTCACAAGCAGACGTTTGAGATAGTCAGGGCATATAGCACGCATGGGTGAATAGAGAAATGCATATAGAGTGTTATTTGGAAGGCTGGAGGGAAAAAGACCTTTAAGAAGGCCGAGACGTATATGGGTGGATAATATTAAAAATGGATTGGGGAGAGGTGAGATATGAATGTAGGAACTGGATTAATCTTGCAGAGGATAAGGACCGATGGCTGCTTATGTGAGGGCGGCAATGAATCTCCGGGTTCAAAAGCCATTTATAAGTTAGTATAATATAATACTCGTATATTTTTTGTACTATTCAGTTAAGTTTCTCACGCCAAGATTCAATAATGGTATGAATGATTTTTCTTAATTTGATTTAGTTAGAATAATCTTAATTAGTTTTGACAATGTGTTCTTCGTACGTGCTTTAAATTCAGCCTAATTTATAGTTAATTGCCCCACTTATTCTGTTTGTGTTTTATGATCATCCATCTCATGCTGTTTAAACACGAGCAGTCTCTGTTGCGATGCAAGTCTGTGTGCATCGACGCGAAGCAGAAACACCGGATGGCTCTGATGAGTCTCGCGTTGCATTGTGGTCTAGCCCGCTTACATAACGATAACCCAGGGAACTGGTAAATGAGGAATGCAGAAGGCGCGCAGCCTTTTAACGACGAATCCGCTAGATGACGGAAACAGACGTCCGTTCAGAAATAACGCTCCTAGCGAACCCACACAAGCTACACGACGTGTAGGCGATGCGATGGAAAAACGATCCAATATACACAGGGGAGAGCAGACTCTCTTCCTCTGAAACCAAATGGAACAGCAATATTGAATAAAATATCTTGAAATTTAAACGTGGTTGACTATTAGTTTGTGTACAAATTGGTTCGAATGAAGTTTGTACAAATAGATTGGATTTTATCCTATCAAAAATTCAAATTATTTGATCAGTCCTTGGGCGTGGGTTCGAAACCCTCAGGATGAAAAACTGGTTAGAATTTTTCAAGGTTTCCTCTAATCTTAAAGCGAATACTAGGTTATTCTATGTTGAATCTTCGGACTCAATTTATCGCAAAAGTATATTCTTGCTATCACTAGGACTAATTACCCCGACGTTCCATAACCTCGCAGTTGATCCGGCTCGTTAAATAACCATCATCATCATCATCATCATCATCATCATCATCATCATGGTTTATGTCAGATGTATATTCCAGCGTCCACACCTGTGGAGTAACTGTCAGCGCGTCTGGCCGCGAAACCAGGTGACCCGGGTTCGAATCCCGGTCGGGGAAAGTTACCTGGTTGAGGTTTTTTCCGGGGTTTTCCCTCAACCCAATACGAGCAAATGCTGGGTAACTTTCGGTGCTGGACCCCGGACTCATTTCACCGGCATTATCACCTTCATATCATTCAGACGCTAAATAATCTAGATGTTGATACAGTGTCGTAAAATAACCCAATAAAATAAAAAATAAATAAAAGTCTATTCCAGCTCCAGTCACAGTAAATACAGTACTTTATAAAGTACGTGTCTGGACGAATATAAATTAAAGGGAAAATAAGCAGTTTTGTTTCCTCCTGCCTAATCTTGAAATCAGTTCTTTTACTACACGTCGGTTGTTTCCATTGATTTAAATATAGGCTATCTCCATCTATTGAATATTGTTGTGGTAGGTCATATTCTTCCAAAATGTGGCTACCGTCTGCAAAGAATCGATGGGATATTTGCATACAGCCCCGTTAATCATACTTCCAATACGTTCTTTCTTTAGAAAGTTATTGTAGAATCTATAATGGAATACTGGGGCGTATTAAAACAAAATTCCAATACTATTAGCAATGTAAAATTACCATCTGCTCTTACTTCATAAGTAGGTTAGTAGGATTATTTTCAAGGAGTGAAAATACACAGAAATAGAAATTATTTCGAGAATTTATGAATGATATTGTGTTGTAGAATATACAATATTTTTTTTTTATAAAACATCTTAAGCATTTCATCTTATGTGCTATCATGAGCATGACCTTCAGATTATGGAAGTCGTGTAGCAAAGAAAATGCCGACCGAAACTGTGAATAATACAAATTGAGAGAGATAGCAATGCACACTAGAGGAAGCTCTTATGAGTAATAAAATTCGAGTGAAAAGCGAAAAATATTGGAAGGAAGTCATGGTAAGTAGCATAAACTTTTCGTAAAGAGAAATAAAGAAAAAAATTGCATAACTACAAGAGAGAATATAAGGAAAGAAGAAATCACAAAAAAGGCCAAATAGTAAGGAAACTGAAATGCAGAGAAAATATTCAAAGAAGATAAAATTTTTACAATTACTGCTGATCCATTTCTATCTCCCTCAGCGATAGGTAAAGCATTACATTGAAACATTGTCTGCTAGTCTATGAGAAATATTAGGAACTGTAGAATATAATATATATTAATATAAGGAAGGAAGAATAAGAAAAAAGAACTACCGGGATATCTCAGTGGTAAGCAGATATTCTCTAAATCTGATAATATTGACACTTGACTAAACGACAGTTGTACTGCAGTGTACTGAAATACGGTAACCCCACAGCGCTATTGCTAGAGCAACTAGATTTACAAGATTATGTTATCATGTCGAATGTGAATGTGGTAGCACAATTATTCAAATTTCAGACCACTGTATTAATATAATGTTTAAATATATTGCTGAATAATTATTTCACAGTGAAAGTAAACATTTGTATTGAGAAATATTCACACAAACTAGTTACAGACACTGATAAAATTTCCGGAAAAAGATAATGTACCCAGTTTAAATTAAGAAGGGGTTATATAATATAACCCTTTCTGTCTAATTTTAGTGATCTCCAATGCCCTGCCATTACATAGGTACGTTATGATATCATATAGAAATTATAGGTTCTGTTTACTGTATTTACCTTATATTCCTATATTCACAATTATACATTCATAACGTCATGTATAATACCCCCACATTCAATTTGTCTGTATTTTAATAGTACAGTTGAGCCCTGAATTGTATTGAATTGTACCGGTATTTATCTACTCTATACCAGACGAAGTAACAACAACTGTACGTACACTAATTACATAGGAGTGGATGGTAAATTTTCTATCTACAATTAAGGAAGGTGGATGTGCTAAATTAAAATCTCAATATAAATTGTTATTTATTAAACCTCAAAACAGCTTCCATTATGAACTTAAAATGTTGATACAAATAGGTTTTGTTAACTTGTAAAACCATCTTCACATTAAAATAACACAGTTTTGAATTTATTTCTGCAACATATTATGCAACAAGAAGTAAACGGAACTTATGGACACATTGCACTAAATAAAACTTAGCACTGAGAGGCAACAAAGTAATATATTTCACTTAACTACATACACCCAAATAGAAAAGCCTGACTCTTCGAGTGACGTCACACAACTTACATTACGACCTGGTCTAGATCGAGAAGACATTGGCTGTGGACGATTGGAGCACATGTTTGGTTACCACACGGCTGTACATGTTTGTCGTTCTGGTTCACTGACATTTAGATATGCGCTATTACTTTTCATTCGGTAGAGATATACCTAGTCCAAACTCGCACAACTTAAACAGTTTTAGTACCAACTATAACTATCATGACTAGCATATCGCCTTCTTCGCCCCTTGTCTGCTCGGAGCAAATCACCAACCTGTTGCACATTTGCCTCCATGACAATCTCCACTCACTAACAGACTCGGTGTTCGATATTTGTCAAACCTTCATAAACTTCTGCACCCATTTATTATAGACAGCTTGATGTGCTAGGAAGTCCTTACAATACAATGGCAGCATTTCTTTATGAATATTGTTTGCTGCCAGATATTTTTCACAAAAAAGCCCAAAACGGAGCGCTGTTCAACAATGGTGCACTCATGCAGAAGTGCACTCATCTTATAACTGTTGCTTCTTTGTTTTTCTTCTGCGACTTTTACGCACATCGATGACCTTGACACCCAAAGTCCGTGAATATCCAGAGTAGCCCAATCAACTAGTCGGCTACCATTGTTATTTCCTTTCAACACGCTTGGGGTAGGAACATTTAAAGTGAAACTCAATTTAACCAGTGTCAGTGGTACTTAGAAATAAAAATATTTCACTCTGATTAGGGTAGCCTACATTCATTCCCTATACGACTGTATACGGAAAATAGCGCGCATTGGAATAACAATGGCTGATTTATAGGCATTTCCGGCGCAAAGGATTGCGGTACTCTGGATACCCACGGACTGTTGACATTTAGGTAATACTGCCATCTAATGGTGATAGCTGCAGGCGCCTCATTAAAATGTAGGCTATTACTTAGATTTATAACTGACTGATTTGCCTGTATATTATTTTCTTTAGCGACTTTTTCAATTGCAGGGGTTATTAAGCGTCGAAATTCATATAGGGCGAGAATGGTAGACAAGCATTGCCTGAAGCCCTCTTTCAGAAACAGGAATATTTTACGAATTCTAAGTCGTCCTTGGTGGTCGTGCGATTACTATGTTGTACCTTAGGTTCCTTGGTTCAAACCTGGCCAAAATCGATGGATTTTAAGATACCGTAAAATCCTTAGAGCAGATTCGTACGCGGGGGAAGTAAAGTTGTGAATTCCGTGTCGTAAATTTATTGCACGTAAGATGATTTTGTCCTTGACAGGAGGCCCCAATAAATTTTGTTGGCAATTTCTCGTCCAGGTTGAATTCTAAGATAAGTTATATGTGTACCTGTCATTCGAATAAATAAATAAATAATAATAATAATAATAATAATAATAATAATAATTATTATTATTATTATTATTATTATTATATGCCTTAAATCTACAGTACTACTGGCCTCCGAGATTTTAATGAAGACTACATCTTTCTCTGCACAGAATAAGGGAACCCGTTCCAGATATATGGTGCAACAAAAATGGAGGAATTTCAAAGGCTTAGGTACTGTAAAACGCAATGAACTATAATAAAACGTTAATGTTATTAGCAGTTAGGCTATGGACTAATATAACATGTGCCCAATCCCAGTGACACCACCTCCTCACGCTACGGGCGTAAAGGTTCGGAATTTACGTATAAAATTAGCCGTGCCGCGCGGTCTCTTTGTAATATCTTGGCACCAAGAGCAGCTACAGACTGTGCGATCACTCGTTTGATTTGTAATTGTGGATTCTCAAATACTCGTATTAAGGTGATAATAATCACTTACCAATACGATACACTTTGAGTGATTATGGTGAAAAAAAAATTATTCAACCTGGCAGAATTAAGGCCGTAGGGCCTTCTCTTACACTAAACCAGGAGTAAAACGTGCTTACATAGTTGCACATCTATGTTGTGAACTGAATCTAATTTCGGAATATCGCTTCATATGACAAGAAAATGCCAAAATACGTTTAAGTTATATAATGCCCTTTATTAATTATTTCTCTTCCCGTAAACTAATACTCTCCATTTTAAAATAGAAAACAAACATTCACACCAATACAACTGGAGTTTATTTCCAGAAAATGGGTGACGAATTGTACTTGCGGGTGTACCCCTCATACAGCGCAGAAATTACCGAGTAATACACAGAAGGACTAGAGACAAAAAAGGAAATGTTAGCTAGAAGAATGACGATGAAAGATGAAGATCAGAAATAGAAACACACGAATAGCAATGAGAAGTTAAAACTGAAGAGAGAAAATAAATAAGAGGAAAATGAATGAAAAATGTCCGTAAATTATATTTCTGTTTGAATTATGAATCGCTACGATTATAGATCAGATATTTAGATATATAATCTAAGAAAGAAGGAAAGAAGATAGGAGAGGACTCATCGGCTTACAAATTGAGATGGAAATGAGGAAGAACAATGCAAATATAAGAATGGGAAAATTGGAGAAGGAGGAGGAGAGAAAAGAAGGCAAGGAAAAATATATTAGGAATGAAGTGAAAGAATTTTGAGATGACGAAAAGAAGAGATTGGAGGCGGAAAATATAATCCGTTGCTTCTAAGACGAGGTTGAATCGAGACGGCAACACAAGGATAATAGTCGTAATGAATCTGTTACACGTCGGTACCCATGTGAGGTGAATACTTGTGCAGGCACTGCTATCCCAGTCACGGACTGGCTTTATTTCTCAAGATACATTTGCGACTTTTTTCCCCCATTCATATAGTTCTTCACTTGATCAGCAGCGATCTCTTGTTTGTACTGCTAACCCCATCACTCCGGAATATCTCTTTCTCGTACCCCCACTACTTAGATTTTCAGCAGTTCTCATACGAATCGTGCAGGCGCAAGGGAAATGCAAAATTCATAAGCTGATTTCACGGACGCCCCAACGTCGCATCCCCTATCTGCCTGCTCGTACCTATAATGACGTGTGTAAACCCCCCAGGAATCTGTTCAATTTGTCTGGATAATTCAAGCCAACACATGCACTCCGCTAACTACGTAGTTCAGACACAGAAGTTGCCTCGTAGCGCTGTAATTATAAACTGAAATAGTAGGAGTCTTGTTCATGTAGGATATATAAGGTCATCTCTGCTCCAACCCGGCGAGGATTTTGCCACAACACGGCTTAGCGGGGTAACATAGGTACAAAATTGGTTTTTAAAAGAGACGCAACAGAAATTCTGTATTCTCGTTTATGTACGTGGAAATCCTGACGAAGATGAGCTACAGAAGTCGTTGTTAATGTTCTGTACAAATACTTATTTTGTACAAAGTACTTAATAAAATACAATTTTAATTGTGTAGAATTTGAAACGTTAAATTCAGGAGATAAATAAGAAAATTACAGCCGCTACGATGGGTTACTAAACCGTTGAGCTTATATGCTAAGGGGGGAGGTCCGGGTTCAAATCCCACTTCATCCTGAATTTATAACTTGTGTTGGGCAAGGCCTGCAGAACTCGCAAGTAGGGGAAATATGACGTCAGCCTCACTCCACTTCTATTGAGGATTATTGACTTCCGCCGCGAGAATGAATGTTGATGCAGCCGAGCGTAACTAGAACGCCGTGACCGCACAGGTAGAAAAGGTGGATGGGGTAAGAAAGGGGAGGAAAGCAGTCGCTCTCAGGAGCTACAGTTCTGCAGGTCTGTTTTGGGCAAACCCTTGCTCCAGGAAACTCAGGGGTTACTTCGGTTTCCCTGTGATATCCCAACAATAATTATTTTCAATTATCGTCATCACCATCATCATTCCTATTGCGACATAGAGTCACAGCCTGTGATGCACTCTGGATAGTCTCCGACGAATTAAGTGGTCTACTCATCTTGGGATTGGCGATATCTCTATGTACGCTCGTAGAGTTAGGGCGAATAATGCAAAGTTATGGGCAGTGCCATTTGATAAAAATAATCACTTTCATTGTATTGAAACTTCTATAGTATATTTGCTAATCATTATCTGTAAAAAAAGAATGATATTCTTCATAAAATAACTCCACAATAATCCCACTGCTAAACCTTATTCCAACAAATTTGTAATTATAATAATTATTATAATTTATTACTTATTTATATATATATATTTTTTATTTATTCTGGCTCAGTTAAGACCATCAGACCTTCTCTCCCAGTCACCCAGAAACAGAAGAAACTTATACGATGTTGAAACGTTACAAGTTATTAATTACATATTAATATTTAAAGAACACTCAAAGATTGATGTAGTATATAAACACAAGTTGAGTAAACAACATAGTACCTAATCTGAGGATGGGACTTGACTCATATCAAGGACTGACACAGAATGGCCTACCTGTCAGTGGACTCAAGAATCTGATACAGGAAGCGCTAGGGACTTATCAGGCTACTCTTCTGCGGATGGAATCTTGCAGCCTGAGGCATGATGGCCGACCTGTCAAAATCGGATTCACAAATGTCACCCTGGACACCTGTCGGACTTGGACAATCGCGCATACAACTTATATGGTACATGAATCAAAGCATGCCCGTCCCACAAAGACAAGTCAAGACAATCGTTACTGACCGTGCAATTCCTTGTCCATTGATTATATATATTTTTTTAGTTGGTTATTTAAGGACACTGTATCAACTACAAGGTTATTTAGCGTCGATGAGATTGGTGATAGCGAGATGGTATTTGGCGAGATGAGGCCGAGGATTCGCCATAGATTACCTGGCATTGACCTTACGGTTGGGGAAAACCTCGGAAAGAACCCAATCAGGTAATCAGTCCAAGCGGGGATCGAACCCGCGCCCGAGCGCAACTTCAGACCGGCAGGCAAGCGCCATGACCGGCTGAACTACGCCGGTGGCTTTGACTATATTACCGCGGACTCTGCTGACAAATGTTAGATAGTCATTACCCCAATGGGTAAGTAACACCTTTTTATTACAGTAAGTTGAAGAAGGAACCAACTTTAAATAAATTTAGAATCATTTTATCACAAATAATAGGAGAATTCAAAACTACACTCTTTCTAAATAATTCTGAACGATTATTGCTTTCTTCCTCATTTAGGAAATAAAATTATTGTATTATATTCATTTTTGTTTGTAGGTAAAGAATGTTTAGAAGCATGATACAAAATGAATTTTCTTCTTAATCCGATTAAAATCATGCTTGGAAATTTTTCGTCTAAAATCCATCTGATAGGATTTGAACTCGCGTACCTTGACAACAGAGTTAAGCATAGCCAACTATTAGACTAAGATTTATGGTTCTATTAAAGAACAAAATAATTGGAGAATCCGTAGTAACTTGGAATTTGAACAAGTATATAAGGAACCTAATATAGTAACTTCGATAAAAATTAGAAGACTTGAATGGGTACATCACTTAATTAGAATGGAGGACGAAAGAACGGCGAAGATGACCTTCACTGGAATACTGGAGGAAAAGAGAGATAGGGGTCATCCCAGATTGAGATAGACTGTATTGGGGAACATTTGAGGAGAGTGGGAATAAGGATATGGAGAAAGAGAGCAGAGGACAGAAGTGATTGGGCTATTTAAAGGAGGCTTTAGCTAAACTATAAGAACTGTATGCCAAAAGAAGAAGAAGAAGAAGAAGAAGAAGAACCTTTAGACTTTTGCAGTGTAAAATGCCTCGGAGATCAAACACAGACCCTTCGAAAGACGAAAACAACATGCGAACATTTGCCTGACATATGTTCTTCGAGACTTGTGCCGTGAAATTTCTAATACTGAGGGGAACATGACGCTGGCGCAAATTAATTGTACACCCCGGAAGTTACCTCGGAACCGCAAGGAATCCTGGGGCTTATTAAAGACTCTTAAGTCGGTACTCTAAGCTGCGCGTCGGGTCTATGGTTTCGAGTTAAGAACAGTGCTTGGGGAGGCATCACCCTGCTATCAAAAGCCAAGTTATGGTACAAACTTCAGACTTGAAGGGGGTGGCAGCAGTATTCTGTTCTCAGAGGAAATTTCACCATTCCTGACACGGAAGAGAGATGGTGCAGACACTTGTTATAAAAGCATTCGCTTCGGCGAGAAATATAATAATAATAATAATGATAATAATAATAATAATAATAATAATCATTAATAATAATAATAATAATAATAATAATAATAACACACTCATAAATATCTGAATAAATTATAAATACAATACACACTACATAAGTACGTACTGCAAAATTCAGTAATGTTTTGCACATAGATGTTCAATTGTAACTCGTACGAGGTAATCCCTAGCGTAAGCAACTCGCAGCGCATTTTCTTTACGGTCGTTTTTCCTATTTTATATGGAAAGTTATTTACCTTAGCAGAGCATGCTTGACGTAGAATAGTTCCTGGTTCTATAGGCGTTTGGATATTCATGGTTTAGCACGTGCAACATGGTCAAACGTTTTTTTTAAGTGTTCAGCATAATCATCTTGGACTGTTGTCAACTAAAGTTTTTCTGAAAAACAAATGTGTCAGTAATAATGACATTCCAAAATATATTCAATTAATATAAGTAGACTATTAAAAAATATTCATTTCCTGATTTTTATCTTCCGTTGGTCACATCTTAATTTCAATTATAAACACTCTCAATTTTTATGATGCGACTGGGATAATATCATAGTCGACACTAGACTAGAGAGGTTACAAATCTAAATCAACCTACTGTTTTATAACAGAAGTTTCTCCAATTATTATCAGGAGTTTCGAAAGAAAAATTAGAGATAGGACTAGTCAAAGAACTTTACTTTGTTAGTCTTTATTTATGAAGCCGTTCGTATGATAATTTGCGCCTAATAATCATTATACTCGGTCAGGCTCGATCCCACATACCTTGGGCTTAAAGAACAGCACGTTATGTAACTAGATTACCGTTACACCACATCTGTATTTAAAATTTGTAAAATGTAATAAGTACAAATCCAGAAAAAATTAACAAAATCAGAAGTTAAAACAGAAAAAATTGTGCACTAATAAATTTCGTCAGTCGTGTCTTTACAGAAAATCTCATGAAGTATTTGCACACAATAATCCTACACCTACACAGAGAGACAAGTCTTCATACATACCAAATAATGAAAAAATTTCTTTCTATAACTGAATGATATGAATTCCTTCTTGTCTATAGCCACCAGTAAATATTACACGTGTTGTAAATACTAATACAATAATTTATTTTATCTTATTATTCGGGACAAATAAAATTAGTAACAATAATAGTAATGACAAAAATAACAGTAATAATAATAATAATAATAATAATAATAATAAAATGGTTTTCTTCTGCAACTGAGTCCTCTACCTTTTTATATATTTATTCTTGTGATTGTCCTGCGCCGTGGTCTAAGGCATCCTGCCTAGGACTCGTGTTACGGAATGCGCACTGGTTCTAGTCCCAATAGCGGAAGAAATTTTATCATGGGACCGGTGCGCACCCAGCATTGTGATGCACTTGAGTAGCTACGGTAGGTAGCGAAATCCGGTTGCGAAAGCCAGTTATAATGGCGGGGGGGGGGACCATCGTGCTAACCAAACGAGACCTCTATTCTTGTTGGATGATCGTCCATCTCTGCTTCGGCATGTGAACGTGAGGCCAGCAGCCAGCAGGTTGGTCTGGGACCTTCAAGAGTTGTGGCGCCTCGGATTATTATTATTATTATTATTATTATTATTATTATTATTATTATTATTATTAATTCGACACTTAAAATGCTATAGTAGAGGTTCTACAGAGATAATGCTATCATAATTTAAGGTCACACTGTAATGGAACATAGTGAAAATACAAAGCGAAGGACTCGTATTCAATTTCTATGAAAGGGAGATAAATCTACTCTTTTGTTGCAATAATGGAAACTGGGTCTGCTAGGATCTCTAAAGCTTCCGTCACAGCGCGAGATATAAAAGTACAATCCTTTAATAAAATACGAACTGCAATGTATGTAGCTAATTGCGAAACACTTTATGGAATTATATATATCAAAGAAAAGATTTGAGAGAATTTGTTGAAGGAGCTTCAAATTAATTAGTTCCGTTTACTTATATTTATGTGATGGTTGATGAATAATTTATTTCCTGTAAGAAGTTTTAATAAGTTTATAGATATTTTAAGCATCACATTACCATAGAATATTTGTGTCTTAGGTGAGAATAGGAACAATAACTATGACTCTAAAATAATGTAAATTATTTCTGATAAGTTACGTCTCTGCTACTACAATTAGGTACTACTGTTACTGCCATAGGCACCACTATATCTGCTGCTACGGTACTGGTAATACTAGTAGCAGTAGTTACTCCTACTACTACTTCGTGTATTTTACTCCTTGTGTTAGCATATTCTGTTTCCACATTTGTTAATGTGGAGATAAGGTAGACCATCATCAGAGATATGGTATACGCCTACCGATTTGTTGGCTGGAGAGGAATGCATGGTGTGGCGGATGGCGTAGGCAATGATGATAGTGGTTATTAATATGATAAAGATGATAGAAGCTATTGCTTACTACTATAACCCTTTTCACGCGACTTAGTTCATACGTCTCATCTTAATCTTGACTACAATATTTTGTCTGAGTGCATTTACTTGCCGTAACTTAGAGTGACTAAGTCTTAACATATCTGTCTGTCTATTTGTCTGTCTGTCCGTCCGTCCGTCCGTCCGTCCATTCATCCATCTATCTATCTATATGATGGCGGGAAGGAAACATCCCATGCACTGCGATCTGAGGCCTATTGTGCGCCCCTAGGATGATTTGTATTCTCACCGACTCCACCTACGCCGCAACGACCTAACCGCTCACACTCTGACGACCAGTCTCCGCCATCCTTCTAAATCCAGGTATCATTCTACACGAACAGCCCACCCCCTACGGTTCCCCCCTCAACGGTCTAAGTTGTAAGTCGGGACGGGAGTGGGTTCCGCTGCTGGCCACCAACTACCACTTTTTGACATATCCATGGAGGTCGGCCGAAAGAGTCAGCAGCTTCGGAGGGCCGCCGCTGGCGTGATCTGAAAACCAAGTAGGACAACCAGAAATGGAGATGAAATGATGATATGGGGGGGAAAGGAAGTGGCGAGAATGAATGGGGTTCCAAGCGTCTGAGGGAAGAACCCAGAAAAAACCTCTCCCAAGTAACTTGTCCTAAGCGGGGAATCGAACCCCGGCCTGCTGCGTTCGGGAGCGAAGACGCTACCACGATGCCACAGTTGTGGACAAGCATTAACATTACAACTCGGTAACGTTTCTTAAACACGAATGGCTCATATTATTCTGGACGGCTAAAAAGCCTCAACCTCTATGAAATAAGTCGCATGAATAGTTATTAGTACTCTAGCGCTGCTCGATTATTAACTTACCGAATGCTTAAATTGCTGTAGTGCAAATTGAATCAAGCGATTTTCCATTCTTATTGAAAACTTATTTCACTTGAAGTTCTGTGCACTTTATCCAAATGTTTACCAGCATTTATGCATTGTCTTCTAAAAGTTGATATGTTTTCAAACCAATCACTTTGTAGCTCTTCTTACGTGAATTTATTGTATAATATAACGGCTTCAAAGAGTGAAATAACTTTTTCCCATATGTGAAAACTATGAAAATATTTTCTAATTTGTTTTTCACTTGCAATGAAGAAGGTTTATCCATGACTGAACTCTCTTTACTCGTTGCGTATAACATAAACAATTCGATATTTTTCTTCAATATCATCATCAGCAGCAGCACTAGCTAATTATTAAACACGAATTAAGCCTCTGTGTCATTGCAATCTTTTGAAAAAAGAAGCTTCCAATTCTGTACTTTTCGGTCTCCTTATGATCTTTTTACTTGGAAGTTCGTACTTGTTTTGATATTCTGCATTCTCCCAATTTATGTAGGCCTACATAATTCAATCCATGTTTCCAGTATCAATACTGATTTATTCTATTTATTTGTTAAAATACATTAATCGTCCTGATATTTTATTCGGCTAGGCTATCTGTAGAAGAGTGTAAAGCTCCTACACTACTCCAGTATTGTCATTCTTTTCGCTATATTTTCAATTATTCCTCTATTTCATTTGTACAGGACTGAGATCCATACAGAGACATTGAAAATTATAGAACTTATTTCGTGTTTCTGTGAGTGTATATTTAATTATTTCAAATAGGTCAGTAAATGAGGAGCTTGGTATCAAAGTTGGACAACTCCACTTTTGTTTTTTTTTTTTTGTTTTTTTTTTACAGGAGAGGCGAAAAACTAGATTCTTGGAAACGAATGTCATCGTTATGAGTACATTTTTTTTAACATTCTCATGGCTCATAGAAATATTTTTCCAGTCTCAAAATGTGATAAAAATTAATATTCACGTCTAAATTTAAGTTTAAAAAGTGGAGTTCTCCATCTCTGAAACTAAATCATGGAGTTGTCTGTTTTTGAAACCAAATGAAGCAATAATTAAAGTAAAATGGTCTACTTTTGAATCTAAGTCTCTTCTAACTCAGTTTCAAAGCAAATTTACATAAAATAGTACTTAGCCTATTCATCCACAAACCGATTATGTAAACAATCAGCCATGTTGGATTCGTGATGCGTGATGGGAAAAAACGGTACGAATGTGGGTTTTCCATTGGCTACTGAAGGAATAGTTCTAATTTGAGACCAAGCCACAGTGGAGTTGTCTACATTTTGATTCTAAAGCGCACAATTAACAGTTATTTTCGCTCTGTTCTATTCGTTTTTTAATCTAAACAGTCCATGAATCGCATTCAGCACACAAAATTCTATGAGAAAAAATGTTCTTCTTCTTCTTATTTGGTATTATAGCCCAAGTGGGCCTTAACCGCCTCTATGGCTCTCTTCCATCCTTCTCTATCCATCGCCAACTCCCTCCAATTCCTTATTACAGATCTATTCACATCCGTTCGTACACAGTTCCACCATCTTGTTCTCGGTATTCCTCTTAATCTGGTTCCATCTGGGTCGCTATTGAAGACAATCTTCACTTTCCTTATAGTTTCCATCCTTGTGACGTGTCCCAACCATCTCAATCTTTGACATCTTCTGTGCGTCTCCAAATCCTATTCCTTATACAGTTCATATATCTCATTATTATAACTGGCTCTCCATCCATCCACTCGTTCAATATTGCTCCGAATATCCTTCTTAAGATATTCCTCTCAAACACTGCTAGTTGTTTGCATGTTTCTGTACAATATGTTATAATGGGTCTTATTAGGGTTTTGTAACTCTTAATTTTGATTTCTCTAGATATTATTTTAGTTTTAACAATTGGTAAAAGTGAATAATATGCCCTGTTAGCCAGATTTCTTCTTTTTTGTACCACATTCCTGAGGTCATTATTTGCTGTCAATATTGACCCGAGATATGTAAATTCTTTCAAATTTTCAAACTTGTATGTTCCAATTTTAACTTCCTTCACTTGATCGTTTTGTCTTTCGGTGATTGAATGATAAACAATCAATATCTCGAAATCGCAAAAAATTGAGTTATCTAACTTTGATACTAAGTTATGCTCCTCAAATAAATTTATTATTCATTCATGCTCTCGCTTTTCTAGGATACCGATATGTCTTATAACTTCAATTCCTGCGTTTAAATTCTCCTAAGTGAGTTTAATTTCTGAATTATTTGTCAAAGTCAACAAAGGCTTGAGTGCCGTATTCTCCTGAGTTGCTCCTCGGCAGCGTGTGATCCTGATAGGTAAACACGGGCAATGAGAATCGTGCATTTTTAGCGGCGTTCGCCCGTCTCCGAGGACGCGCGCTGTCTACACCTGTTGAATGTTGAATCGACTGACGCCGTCTCCCTGCGGGCCCGCCGCCGCGCCGCAGCCAGGAGACGGGTTACGGCGAGCAGCCAGGCAGGCAGGTGATTTGTTTCTTGAGACGCACCAGGCATGTTACAAATCGCTGCTCACAACTCCTTCCCACCGGGATTGGAGGAATCGTAAATTAGAGCTCAGAGGAGGACTCTTATTCTTCCTCCTCTTTTTCTTTCTTCTCCCAGTCTTTCTTCTTCTTTTCTTTTATCTTTGTGCTTTCTATTTTTCACACTTTTCTTAAACTTCCTCCTCTACTGATTTTCCTTTCTTAAACTTCTATTTATTTTCTACATCTTGGGCTGCTTGTAATTATATTATGTTGTTCTTCTTCTCTTTCTGTACTTCATCTTCTACCTGCTCTTCTTCCTTTATCGTGTTAATATTTTTTACTTTTCCCGGTTTTCTTAGTTTCTATTTTCTTAACGTAGTTTATTATAGTTAAGAGGGTGGAAGCGCATTATCTAGCGAAATTCATAAACTTGTACTTGCTATTTGGGAAAACGAAATTGTACCAGAACAATGGAAGGAGTCCATAATTGTACCTATTTTAAAGAAGGGGGGACAAGACTAAAGGTAGTAACTTTCGAGAATATCACTTTTGTTGACGTCGTACAAGATTTTGTCCAATATTCTTTTGAGAAGATTAACTCCGTACGTAGATGGAATTATTGGGGATCATCAGTGCGGTTGTAAGCGTAACAGATCGAATATTGATCAGATTTTTTGTGTTCGACAGATATTGGAGAAAAATGCGAGTATAAGGTACAGTACATCAGTTATTCATAGGTTTCAAAAAGGCATACGACTCGGTTAAGAGAGAAGTTTTATATAATATTCCTATTGAATTTGGTATTCCCAAGAAACTAGTTAGATTAATTAAAATGTGTCTCACTGAAACTTACAGCAGAGTCCGTATAGGCCACTTTCTATCGGATGTTTTTCCAATTCTTTGCGGGCTAAAGCAAGGAGATGCACTATCACCTTTACTTTTTAACTTCGCTCTAGAATATGCCATTAGGAAAGTTCAGGATAACAGCCAGGGTTTGGAATTGAACGGGTTACATCAGCTTCTTGTCTATGCGGATGACGTCAATATGTTAGGAGAAAATTCACAAACGATTAGTGAAAACACGGAAATTTTACTTGAAGCAAGTAAAGCGACAGGTTTGGAAGTAAATCCCGAAAAGACAAAGTATATGATTATGTCTCGTGATCAGAATATAGTACGAAATGGAAACAAAAATTGGAGATTATCTTTCGAAAAGGTGGAAAAATTCAAATAAGCTTACCTGGGAGCAACAGTAACAAATATAAATGACACTCGGGAGGAAATTAACGCAGAATAAATATGGGAAATACGTGTTATTATTCGGTTGAGAAGCTTTTGCCATCTAGTCTGCTATCAAAAAATCATAAAATTAGAATTTATAAAACAGTTGTATTACCGGTTGCTCTGCATGGTTCTGAAACTTGGACTCTCACTTTGAGAGAGGAACAGAGATTAAAGGTGTTTGAGAATAAGGGAATAAGGTTGTTAGGAAAATATTTGGTACTAAGAGGGATGAAGTTACAGGAAAATGGAGAAAGTTACACAACGCAGAACTGCACGCATTATATTCTTCACCTGGCATAATTAGGAACATTAAATCCAGACGTTTGAGATGGGCAGGACATGTAGCACGTATGGACGAAACCTGAAATGCATATAGAGTGTTAGTTGGGAGACCGGAGGGGAAAAGACCTTTGGGGAGGCCAAGACGTAGATGGGAGGATAATATTAAAATGGATTTGAGGGAGGTGGGATATGATGATAGAGACTGGATTAATCTTGCACAGGACAGAGACCGATGGCGGGCTTATGTGAGGGCGGCAATGAACCTGCGGTTTCCTTAAAAGCTATTTGTAAGTAAGTTGTAAGTTTATTATAGTTAGTTGCACCATCACTAGGGACCATACTTTGTCCCAGGAGGCTACGAGATTAAGTATTTGGGGAAGTTTTTATGTGAACAATGCGCTTGCGTCTTGCAAGCGAAGTACTTGACAAGCGTTTCACCCTACTTTTGTTTCGTCAAGTGAGGCAAAACAAAATATGAACCATTTTAACATTTACACTAATAATTAGTATTGAAGAAAAATTTGTTTCGGCACAGGGAATCGAACCCAGGACCTCTCAGCTCTGCGCACTGAGCTTCTTACTCTGTTCTTTGTTTTAACTTTTCTTCCCTATATCTTCTCTTTCATGTGCAGTTCTTTAATCTTCGTATGCTGTTATTTCTATGTAAATATTCCTCAGTTTCTACCACTATTCCCCCTCTCCTCATTATTGTGTTTATGTTTTCCTTCCTTTACATATCCTTCCTCGCGGTCTTTTTTTTCACTTTCCTGCTTGCCTGTGCTTTTTATACACTTCCTCTTTTTGTATTTCGTCTTCTCATTTTCTTCCCTCCTCTCCGTGTTAAGTATTACCATAGGCTAATCATTTAATGATCACAGGGGCAGCTGGCTGGCGGCAGTGCGTATCTCTGCTGATCCGGAACTGAGTTTGAATGTTTCATTGTTGCTGAGGCCATGCGATAAATTGATTGTGATTGTTGCAAAAATTATTACGATGTATGACTGTGATTGGTTGAAATTCAAAATTTCATTACACTTCATTGATCGAAAATATGACATCATATAAACGTAATAGTCATCCATAGACTCATCTTCCTCTTATTTCGCATTTTTATAACTTCTACTTTTATTTTTTATTATATTTTTATCATTTCCCCTTATTTTTCACTGGCATTTGTTTCTTATTTCGCTCCCTCGTATTCTTTCCGTACATCCCTGCAATGCCTGTTTGAGGTAATGGCACGCATTTTTATACCCGATATTCATAATATTTTCGTTAAAAAATTAATAATATCCTAGAAAAGGTCTGACTAAACTATAAGTGTCTGCTCACTCTTCATTTCCCATTACTTTTTCTGTTAAAGCATTCAGTAAAATTCTAAAATTTATTGACTTGTTTAACTGAAGCGACTACACAAAAAAGTGTCCAACTGACAAAATTTTCAAAACTCCCTTTTTTTCCATTTGTTCGTATTTCTTCAGAAGGCGCGTCTGGTCAGTAAAAAGGGTTTAGTCATAATTATAATTTCAGCATAAAACACTTAACGAATATATAGATTGATAGAGGAAGAATCCTAATAAGTTACTATCGTATTTCAGTTTGTAGTGGAATGACTCAGTCGTTTGCAGTTGGCCCTTCTCTGTCAGTTTCAGTTCATAAGACTATTATTCCATTGATATAATTCAGTATAGGGGTAGACCCTAAATTCACAATATGGGACATTTTGTAGTTTGGAGTTCCATTTTTCTTAGTACGACATCTCATCTCTTTAAATTTAATTAATTAATAGCTTAGAATTTCATTTATGTTCAAAATATTAATAAAAAGGATTTAAGACGAATTTTATTTCTAAAATAATAGTATTGTAGAAGAAGTGACCAAATCTGTTATTTTAAATTGTAGTTGAACTCTTTTCAAGCAGTAGCAGAAAGTATAATATATTATCCTATCTTCTTGGAACTGTTTTAAATATAATATGATGTGAAAGAATTAACTTTGTGTCAGTATTTTATACTGAGATATTATCCTATCTTCTTGGAACTGTTTTAAATATATGATGTGAAAGAATTAACTTTGTGTCAGTATTTTATACCGAGATATTCAGTTTTTTCTTCCTCCTGTAAAATTTTCAAATGACGTGTTGAGTTCTTCCTTAAATAACTACTGAAAGTGAAATTAACGCCTTGATTGGCCGGCAACTTTTCCGTCACCCGTGTAACACAGGTTGTCTACGTATTTGTGTCATGAACGTAAAATCATTTTATAAAATTATTTCTCGTTTGAGATTGATGTAATACCGGAAACGTTGTATTTCCTTAGGTTTGTCACGGTGGTGGTTATGGTGGTTGTGGTCGTGATGGTGATGTTGGTAATGGTGATTAAGCGAAAATCTTGCCGTATAAATTACAAATAGAAGAAATACTAGATGAATCTAGAAGACATCCCGAAAGAAAAAAGTAACTGCAATACAGTTCAAAATTGCAGTAATTTGTCAATTTATAAGTAAATCTAGGAGTTAAGTCTTTGCTTAAATATGACTGACCTAACATTTTGAAGTCAACAACAAAAACGTACATAAATAATTACTTGATCATAATAATGAAGTACCTAGTACGAAACATGGAAAATCTGTAAAAGTAGCAGTGGAAAAGTATCGAATTGGAAAAAAATGATAAGTGATTTATGAAATTCCTTGCATTCCGTGAGACGTCGTCAGTAATTTTTAAATCCGGAAGGTAAAGATGGAAGATGGACGTGAGGAGAAAATAAATACTACCACAGAAAGGATGAAGACACCCTATTAAATAATTTGGCTAAATAGTGCAGTGAGATGGACAAAGTATATTAACTAGAGAATGGAGCGAGACGCAAAACCAGGAGGCACGAAGTTCATCTTGCACTTCTGCTTCCTTGGTATCATGAGTGACGTCACAGTAAACGTTTCATCTGAGAAAAGTACACTTTTTTCGTTATTAGTTAGAGTATTGAATTGATTGAAATTTAAATTATAAATAAATTAATACAGGCCAATAAGCGTCTCGTGAAACCTACCTGCGCGTGAAGGGAAGAAAAAAGTGGACTGAGAAGATTCTCTTCCTGGCTATGCTTCGATTTGCAAGCTAGCTAGCTCGCTTACTCCCACCACAAGGTTCTTACTATGAGCTACGGAGCACACAAGAATTTAGTTTCACGAGATAAAGAATTAGCTATACATGAGTTATTTTAGGAGCTTATTTTCAAAACGACATTTGTCCATTCACATAAATTTATCGGAAATCACGAAAAATGTTTTAGGTCTAAAATTTCTTACCAACTAGGCAAGAGACATTACGAAACCAAAGAGACTGGGTGAATTTAGAAGAAAATAGAAGCATAAGACTCTTTGATTCCAAAGCTGAAACTAATATTTTGTCACAAATTCTGCTGTGGACAGGAGCCAGCTTGATTCCAACAGCCACTTTTAACTCAAGATCTTTGTGGTTTAGAGTGCGTTCTGAAGCCAAATCATGACAGTTGTATGTAGAGTTATAATTCAAGAATGCATGAACACATAAAACTCATTTTCGTTATCAGATGGACAAGAGACGATTTGAAAATGAGCTGATTTAAAACATGCAGTTTGGTTCCAAAAGTTCCAGTTACATAATTTGAATATTGAAAGAATGTGGAATATAGATTTTTACGTCAAAAGAGCATCGGTCGGACAAATAGAAGGTGTAAAAGTAATATAGAAAGAAGGTATTGAAGAGGATCAGGAAAATGCCTGTATTGTAAGATGATTCTGATTATGATGATAATGATGTTGATTATTAATTATTATTACTACTATTATTATTATTGTTATTATTATTATTATTATTATTATTATTATTATTATTATTATTATTATCAATCCGTCGTAATGGATATGTGAACTTCTTAATCAAGTATTTCAAGGTTCGATTATTGGCATCGGTAATGGAAGAAATCTATCTTCTATTCACGGGACTGGATGTTCTTCCCTTTTCTTCTCATTATCCTATGATGTTTCAATCACGGATCATTTCGATCCCATAACTAGTTAGGCCCGTTTTTGTGAGATATATTTTGTACGATAAAATGATCTTCCACCTCTACACGCAATAGTATGTATAGTCTGATAAAAGGGGAGTTTGTGATTATTATTATTGTTATTATTATTATTATTATTATTATTATTATTATTAATATTTTGATGATGATGATCCTGATGGTAATACAAAATACGTCGCGACTTCAGAATCGAAATGCTTATACAGTAAAACCTTGCTGAAACGTACCCTCTATAAAAAGGAAACCTGCACAACCGAAAAATAAATTTGGGAACGGAATGATTGCCTATGTAAAATAACATTTAAAACGAAAAACTACCTGATGCGAAAACGGAATCTTTTTTGGCCCCGTTTAGGTAAAATACCCGACTAAAACGGATAATTTTAAGCGTAACTCTTGCTAAATTCTTTCCAACCATTTTTAATTTTGCGGTGATACTGTACGAAGCTTGACATAATTTTTTGTGTGACTGTACATGCAATGCTCTGGAAGACTTTCGCTATTCTTTATCAGGCGTTGGGGGTGAAGCTTCTCTAACCATGTCACTATTCTGTGCTTATTGTCAAGGACCCGGGCAGGTTACTGACCTTCTGTTACTTCTTCCAACTCTCTTGCAGTTTCTTTCATTTATTCTCAGTTTTGTGCTAACAAACCAATACAGTGATAAAGGACAGCGCGAGTAGAATAAAGCTGTGAATAATTGTAGTGTAGTGTCAATTTAGTTTCACATTTTCGTTTATTTATTCTGATTTTTGTGTTAATATGTCAGTACAGTGTTAAATAACAATGCGAATAAAGTAAAACTGTGCGATTTAATAAAAAAAAGGCTAGATGACCAGTTCTATCATGGAAGAGTGGCTTCATAATTTTAATGGAGCAATGAAACGTCAAGATCGTTAGGTCATGCTGTTTTTAGACATTGCCACCTACCATCCAAGGATTGATTTGTCTAACGTGAAGTTAATCTATTTTCCATCAAATACAACTTCAGTTACACAACCGGTGGATCAGGGCGCAATTTACACTCTGAATTGATGCAGGACGCGAACGAAATCCTACAACGTTCCCTTCAAAAAAAAAAAAAAAAAAAAAAAAAAAGTCGCGGCAATGCGCTTTAAAAGAAATGTAGTGGCCAAGTAACTAGGGCGCAGAGAGGGGAAAAGAGAAAGGCTGCAATTACGTAGGAGAGAGTCGGGTAGTATCGGACATCGGGTAATATCGGACAGTGAGTTTCTTTCATCTATCACACGATGTTAGTACCTGATTGACATGGTTACGTTTCTGTGCTGTTGCATAGAGAAACGTAACCATGTCATTCAGGTACTACCATATGGTGGTAGATGAAAGAGACGCACTGTCCGATACTACCCGATGTCCGATACTACCCGACTCTCCCCTAAGTTAATAATTATGAAAATAAAATTCACTTTGCATGTATTGTAGTAACTTTTATTTCTAATTATTTCTTCATTGTGTTCTTTCTACAGTGAACATATTGCAGTAGTCTATTCTTAGTTTTGTCAAAACTCAACCCTTTGTAAAACGAAAACCTGTGAAAACGGAAAAAAAAATCTGGAACGATCGCGTTTCGTTTTAGGGAGGTTTTACTGTAAAATTTATTCAAGTTGCTCATGCTTGAACCTCCAATGTGGATTGTGTCATTACAAAGACGCGGAAGCTAATAGCGTTAAATGATTCATCTTCCTTCCGTGGGGACCAAATTGTGTCCCTTGTTTTATATATTTACACGAATTGTGGGGTAGAAACAAATATTGTTCAAGAGCATCTGCGAAGTGGACTACATTCCCGGCTGCTTTTATTGACGATGACAAATGGTTCACATGACAACCTACAGATGCAGTGTGGGTGATAAAGCAACAATTCTGTGTCCATATATTCTGTTGTGTTTGCACTTGTTTCTAATAAAAAAGAATTTTACATTGGATTCGACATTGTCAGTCCTTTTTTTAATTTGTTACTTAGCGGCGCTATATCAACTACTAGGTTATTTTAACTTCGATGGGATTGGTGACAGCGAGATTGTATTTGGCGAGATGAGGCCGAGGATTCGCCATAGATTACCTGAAATTACAACTGGGGAAAAACCTTGAAAAAACCTAACCAGGTAAAAAACACAAGCGGGGATCGAATCCGCTCCCGTGCGCAATTTCAGTCTTAATTACCATTATCATTATAGGCAAATGTACAGGTCCGATAATTTCAATATAATTTTATTATACTGGGTTAGTTAAAAGTCCCGCACCACCTAAATAACTTTTGAAGCATGTGGTTCAGTGACATGAAACTTGGTATGTGGGGATAGCCGGTTTAACCGGAAGTAACTCCAACTCTCTTATTTTAAATGGAACACCCAATGTATTTTTTTTATTTTTGAATAAAGCTCATTAAGAGCTTTTCAAAAATTACCCACACTTCATACATCTGCACAAATTCAGTGTTGCTAAGTCAAGGAAACAGAGAAGTGTATCGAATACTAAAATAATAAATGCACTACTTAAATAACTTTTGAAGCATACGGTTCAGTAATACGAAACTTGGTATGTGAGAATAACCATATGCTAAGAACTCAATAATGGTATTACCGAGTTTTTTCTACTCCCTGTTTAACCGGAAGTAACTCCAACTCTCTTATTTTAAATGGAACGCCCAATATATATATATATATATATATATATATATATATATATATAATAAAGCTCATTAAGAGCTTTTCAAAAAGTACCCACATTTGATACTTCTGTATAAATTCAGTGTTGCTAAATAAAAATGGAAGTGGTGCAAGATATTCTTAAAGCCTTGTTAAATCATTCCTTAAATGGTTTCTATGATCGAGTGACACATTGTAAAGCAGCTGAGGGCTACCAATTTGAACACATAATTTAGAAGGTGTGCTAGCTTTGTTTTGTTTTTGTTAAGGAAGGAGTATTTTATTATTTTAATATTCGATACACTTTTCTGTTTTCTTGACTTAGCAACACTGAATTGGACAGAAGTATCGAGTGTGGGCACTTTTTGAAAAGCTCTTAATGAGCGCTATTCAAAAATAAAAATATATATTGGGTGTTCCATTTAAAGTAAGAGAGTTGGAGTTACTTCCGGTTAAACCGGAAGTAGAAAAAACTCGGTAATACCATTACTGAGTTCTTAGCATATGGTTATCCTCACATACCAAGTTTCATATCACTGAACCGTATGCTTCAAAAGTTATTTAGGTGGTGCTTTTATTATTTTAATATTCGATACACTTTTCTGTTTTCTTGACTTAGTAACACTGAATTTGTACAGAAGTATCAAGTGTGGGTAATTTTTGAAAAGCTCTTAATGAGTACTATTCAAAAATAAAATAATATATTGGGTGTTCCATTTAAAATAAGAGAGTTGGAGTTACTTCCGCTTAAACCGGAAGTAGAAAAAACTCGGTAATACCAGTATTGTATATAGTTATCCTCACATACCAAGTTTCATGTCACTGAACCGTATGTTTCTAAAGTTATTTAGGTGGTGCGGGACTTTTATCTAACCCTGTATAAAAACAAATGACTTTTCATACAGCCTTTCCTAATAATAGATCTTTTAACTCTACGTATGTTAAAAATTGACTAAGTTAGCTTGCGAAAAATATTTTAACACTAGTGAGAAAAGTAGTTTTAATACTGACTTTTAATTGTTTGCTCTAATTGTTGTCACATGGCAGTAATTGCAACCGATCAATAAAGCGGTTCAAATAATAGCAGGCGTCCTTTAAAACTTTACTAATTTGGGTTAGAAAATGTATGAAAATTAAATATATTGCTTCAAAAACTGTTTTATTTCAAATCATATTAAACAATTGAGAATTAAATTAATTATGAGAAATTAAGTGGCAACAGAGTTTTATCCGAAAACTTCTCGATCTGCAATTGAATACTCTACTATTGAGCTATAACAACGTTTGTTTACAATATGTTAAAGTTTCACTACAGAGAGAAAGAATACGACATTTGAGAAGTCGTGAAAATTGTCTCAATACCCCAGGGATGTAAAACGCAGCACAACATTTCTTGAGAGTAGTGATTGTATTTTATCTTGCTTAAAAGTGAACCTTGTTGGATTTGTATTGCTTGTAGTATGAGCACGTAATACAGGCGTTTTGACATACCTGCTATACCCGTACGGACGACCGGCTATCTACAAAATAGTGTACGACACACATGTCAGAAAAGATTTTATTTTGTTCGTAAGGTTTGCATTATTATGCCTTCGACCTTGTTTCGCAAACACCTCTACTCAAAAAAATAGAATATAATTTTTAACACTTGTATAGCACATTAGAAAATTCTGGAGGCAGTTAATAAAAAATTACAAGTGATTTATCCAGAGCGTTTGACTGTATAAATCATAAAATGCTGCTAGACAAATTAGATTATTATGGAATTAAAGGCGTTGCACACAATGGCTTCACTCATAACTTATGGATAGGAAACAGAAAGTCGAAATCAATACAACTATGAAATATACCTCGACATGGGGAACTATTAATAATGAAATTCCTCAAGGATCAATATTAGGTCCCCTACTTTTTCTAGTGTTCATAAATGATCTTATCCAAACCAAATACAATTAGCGAAGGCCGTTGTAGAGAATTGGATGGGACGCTTGATTACCAGTTTTAGAAGTTCAAACAAGTTTTTATTTCTAAAGCTAATCCGCACAATTGTTGATTACTGTCACATACTTATCGTTTATACTGTGTATTTATCGAAATTGCTGTTCATACTGGTAGTTAGTTAAATGGGTGACTCGATTCACAACGATTCTGCGCATGTGCAATCGCGTGGTTACAAGAGTTTTGTTCTTCATTGATTTGGAATAGTGCGACCAAGCATTCAGTCGTGTTGGTCAAATTCTGAACGAAACGTCTTACGTCATTCTTGGGAATTGCAGAGCGCATGTAACATCAGACCTGGCAACCTATGAGAAATCTATTGTTTGACTTAATCAACTGCGAGGTTATTTAACGTCCGTGGATTTGGTGATAGTGAAAAAGGTATTTTGGCGAGAAGAGAGCGATTCTAAACGAGATTACCTTATATTCGCTTTACTGTTGAGAAAAGCAAGTCAAATACCCATCCAGTAATCAGCTCAAGCGGGATTCGAACGCAGCTTCAGATCACGAATATAGACAGTTCCCCTTGAACTACACCAGTGGTAATTTCAATATAAGTTTATTCTAGTTTAGTGCGGCCATCATTTTGAGCCAACAGTGCGAGCATTGCTGACTGGTCTGTCGTGCATCCTCTGCTATTTTAATCTCTGTTAAAGGTTGTAAAGTTTTTAATAGGGACATTTGTTATTTCACTTAGTTCAATGAAATAAGTCCCAGGAGTGCGATATTTCAATGCGGCTAGAGTTTCGTACTTACATAATATATGCAATGCGCAATATTTAACAAATCGATTTCCTTTGTAATTTAATTAATAAGTACTCATTTATTATTTGCAGAGAGGTAAATTATATTCTACACTTTCTATTGTGCGTATTGAAACTGAGAGACAGATGTGAGATGGAAAATTAAAAGCGGTAAATATTCAGTTATTGATATGGGCCTATAGAACATAGTTCCTATAGGCCTATACTTTATGATCACTGTATTTTCTCAACTTAGCTCGGGATAAGTAAATATGATATTTTTTCTCCAGACCTTGAATACAAATACAGATACTGCATCTCGAGTCTCGCATGGCCACATTGCTGCTTCTTCTTTAAGACTTTGTTTAGCGAAACCCTTGAACCAGCCTCATGCCTATATCTCTCGTCTGATTGTTTGTGTTCGCGATTACATTTGGGATTACACAATGCTTTCAGCAGAGACTGGCAATTTTCAGCAGAATCTGACTTTCCTTATTCAATGACAGGAAGAGGTTTCTGGCTAGCATCGCCTGCACATAGGGAAAATTATACCAACCCGTTTGCAGATAACTGCACTGAACATCCGTACATTCCTAATAAATTCCTTAAATAAGTAAAATACATTTTATTACGTAAATTAAAAGTTAACAATCGACTGGGTGACCATAAATTTCCCGAGTTATATTACATTGGTAAATTAAAAATGATTAATGGCAACTTCATAATTTGTATATGAGCTTAATTTCATAGATTTGAAATGGAGGCATTTGCTACTTCATGATCAATTGTTATCAAGTCGTGGACAATGGCGTATTTGGGCTGCTTCATCTTTTCACTATAGTTCTCTCACGGTCCGTTCTAAATCTTTTAAGATTTCATCTAATCTTTTGAAAGCAGTGTACCTTTTTTTTTGAAAGCAGATCATAAATACATTGCTCCGCCGATTTTGTTGAACGCATTTGAGTCTAAAGAAAGAAAACAATACAACGTGGATTTTTGTTGTGACGAGAATCCAAGCCCCCCGCATACCGTTAAGGCAATTTGTCACAAAACGTTCACATCTAAGTATTTTCTGACAAGACAATTTTTATATAACGCCTAGAAACTAGCGCAAATACTGTATTAAAGATATTGCTGGAGAGTTAAGGTAATTGTTATTTATTTATTTATTTACTTTTTCATTTATTTATTATATATATATATTTATTTATTCATTTATAATATATATTTATTCATTCACTCATACGCATACTCACTCACTCACTCACTCACTCACTTATTTCCCCATTTATGTATTTGTTTATTCGTTTATTTACTTATTTATTTATTTTATAGGTACACAAATTCTAGGAAATTAAATTGATTTGTATTAACGTTGCATCAGACTCACTTTTTAAACAACTATTAAAAATCCATGACTCCGTCGCGAATCGAACCAGCTACCTTTCGATTTGCAGCGTTACACCTTAACCGCAACACTACCGGTGTTTAGGTTTTTTCTTCTAATCGTAAACATTTACTTATTACGTTGTTGGCTTTATCTAATCGAATTGGGGATGCTTGTTTAAGAATAGCAATTGCTTGAATGTTGAATTTTGGTAGATGAAATTATATTTATTACTTGGAATTGTTAAAGGGTAGAATGGAAGTAGAAATTATTTCTTTCCTTGTAGTTTTAGCGCGCCAACATCTGCCAAAGCCCGTGCGGTCCGTCCATCCGCCACCATATGTATATTTCAGCACGTAATAGAGGCTTGATATCTGTTCGTCCCACGCCTTGGCGTCGTGATCTAAAGCATTCTGCCTAGGACTCGCATTGCCGAATGCGCGTTGGGGAAGAAACTTTCACATGAAATATCGGCCAGTATATGCGACCGGTGCCCACCCAGCACCGCGATGAATTTGGGGAGGTACGATAAGTAGCGAAATTTGGTTCCGCGGCCCAGCTATAGCTGCGTGAATCATTGTGCTAACCATATAATACATCCGTTCCTGTAGGATGATCGTTCACCTCTGCTGAGAGATGTAGACGTGAACCAGCAGCCGGTTGGTCGGCCGGGACTCTTCATGGGCTGTCGCTCATCGGATTATTGTTATTATGATCTGTTCAGACACTTCGGCTAAATGACTGTGTTATGAATGTGGATGATATTCGTGGTGAAAAAGGTCGAAAATTGAAAGTTTTCCGAGGTAATCTTCTTGTTAAAAAATGTAATTTCTCTATCAAACGTTCATAAAAATGAAATTATTGAAAACGTCGGAAATCATAGAGCGAAACACAATTGAAGTGTGCGATCCCAAAACGCGTTAAGTCCATTTTTATGAAAAGACTGGGCTAGTTTTTTTATCTACCAGTCTGCAGATTGATCGAGTTTTCAAGTGATATGCATAAAAACACAAAGTTTTAGGCAAGAATTGGCGTTGGTTTGGAAGAAAACAAGCTTAAAATAAAAATATGATGGCAGTCTCAAACATAATCATATATATTACTGTATGTACAGGGACATCATTTTATTTTTACTACCATTTTTAATATTAATCTGGCTATACCTTTGTATCAACGCCGTTTGCTATCTCCTTCCACGACTGGAGTTCGATGATACTGGCGTAATATTCAAACAAGTCACTTTACTAGGTATAGGAGGGAAGAAAAGTAGTTCATCCATTTACGTAAACTAGAAAATATCGCGCTTTTGAGTTTGATAATTTTCATTAGGTTTTTGTTTAATCAAAATATAGTATAGTACTAACAATGAGTGTTTTTACTCATGAACTGAGCTGTCCATGTGGACGTATTCATTATGCAGTGTATATTATACTGTCTACAGCACATTAGCGTACAATATAGAGAATAAAGTTAAATTGAAAAATAATCATAATATGGATATTTAAACACATTTTTGAAAATGGTGGCCGTTCATTTCGGTACAGGCTTCAGTTCTAATGTGAATATCATCGCACTATAGATTATTGTACCTAATCCCAATTACCATTTCCGTCCTTCGTAACTACTAACTCATGTTGAAATAATTCTGTACCTACTCTATAAAAGAGTACCTTACGTACTGTAAATTCAATCTTCACTTCTGCCCGATCCGAAAAGATAAAATTACTCAGACATACTATCTACTGTCCGTCCAAGTGGTTATGTTGTAGGGTCGTAGAAAGGGAGGAAATCACGTGACAGTTAATTACTTAACGAGGCCCTTTTATTTAAGTTGTTTTAAACAGTTGTATAATATTACGTAGATGTCCAATTCCTAACAGAAATTAATGTTCTCACAAAAGAGCTAAGACGACAACCCAGCCACTAGCTGGCGAATAAAAGCAGGTGGGGGAAACCGGGATACGACGTAGGCAAATGGACGACAGTACCTGTGCGAAAATGATTTAATATTGAAAGCTCTTTCGTCACTGGAAAAGGCGAACATATTTTTGGAACGTACTGTTTACTGTGACCGTAAGGCTACTATGACGGATCTTGGATCTGTGTGCAGGACGGTTGAACTTCATTAGTAGAAGGGGTGGGAGTGAAGTACATTCAAAAGCTCAGGTACAATAAAAATTGAAGTAAAAATAAAATGATGTCCCTGTACAAACCATAGAAATTTTCAAATGGACTGAGGG